>NW_026712735.1:0-48946 GCF_030625045.1 Achroia grisella
ACCTGTTCTTCTTTTGTTTTTCTGTTTGCATTTGATCTTTCGTATACGGAAAGCAAATTAATTTCATTTATCCACAATTACCTAGTTTTATTACAATCACCATAATAACTTGTTGAAATCCATAATATACCTTTGGGGATAACATGTACAGAAACCCTTTTGCTGGATTTTACGCTGATAATTTTTAGTGTATTCTTTGATTAGATTAGTCAGTACACTACATTGTGCTGATGGTAATCAAGAACATATACATTTGTAATTTCCATATAAAATTCCTACTTTTTAGCAGAATGAGACTACTAGAGTAGCCGTCAAGCAACTTGCTTTATAAGCTGTAAAAGTTCAAACTTGTGGCGTCGTGGTGGGCCAGTCGATGTGTTCCCTCAAATATGGTTGAATCATCCGTCATGCCGTGAACGGGAGCTGCTTGTGGGGACTGGTCTGTTCAGTTTGCGAACATGATTAGATTTTTTGTTTTTTGTGCTGTATGCTGGTCACTCTATTCTCCCAAATTTAAATTTTAATGACTGTATTATTGTAAACATATACAACATTTATTTGAAATGAATACGAGCTGAGTTTCTTGTCAAGTTCTTCTCATCTCGAAAATCATTCCGAACACAGAAGCTGTAGATTTAACATATTATAAGAGTCTGTAATAGACCTACATGAATAAATATATTTGAATAATTTGAATTTTGTTTTATTATAGTATTCAGATTAGGCAGTGAGAATTACAGTACAAGAGACATAATGTCTTGTTAATAAACTAAAATGTACGTATTAGTGGTGTCAGTAAGTAGCAGTAAGCACACCGCTTTAGGTCCGATGGCCGCAGGTTCGATTCCTCCTTCAAACATTTTTATTCATGTATATCATTGTTTGTGTTGGTCTGGGTGTTTTCTATGTATAATATGTGTATGTAATTATCAAAAAAAATATCTATATATTTGTATCAGTTATTTAGTAGGAACCCATAAGACAAGCTATAGCTAGCTTAACTTGGGTCTAGATATTTTCATGGTATACTCTGAAATATTACTATCCGGTAGCCCGGCAGATTATTTGCCATTCAAGAATAATACTTGTAGAGATTGCAAATGGACTTCACGATATATTATAATACTAGCTGTGCCCGTGGATTCCATCCGCATGATATTTATAGCCTATGTGTTATGTTGTATAAGCTATATAACTGTGAAATTTTCGTTTTTGTTTTGTTTGTATTGGTATTAACTAAAAAGTGGCAAATAAATATTTTTTCATTTCTATGCCTTTGTTGCAAATATTAACTGATTTTTATTTTCAATCTTTTAATAATGACTTATCAATCATCAATCACTTCGTTTAACGTATACCAGGTATGTACCTAGCACTTGAGCGTGGGTTTAAGCTATGAATATGTACTATACTTTAAATATTTATTCATACTTTAAACCACGCTCATAATCAAAGACAAAGCATTTCACTCAAAGAATACCTTTCAAATAAAAACAGACTTTTTTCCTTTTGTGTTCGCTGTAATATCGAAAGGTTCGATCTCTGGTAAAACTACTGAACAAAGTTCGAAGAAGATTACTACAACATTGCTTTTCTTCTGTCTAGTTCGATAGTTCTCTTGTCAAGCAGCTTTTAAAAGGCAGATAATTGTTTGAGTTTCAATTTCGTAGTGATTGCCGGATTGATTATTTCTTAATATTTAGTAGTCTGTGTATATTTTTACTTTTTAGCATACTCCCTTGGGTGTGTCGTCATAATATACAATATAAATATCTAAGGTATTTTGTTTTCACTTTTTTTGTGTCTATGAACAGCGTATAATAGCAAGATAGTATGGATACATATAGTTATCCTGGACTAAGTATAATAATAATAAATGTATTTATTAAACAAATTGTTTCACATTGCGGAATCACCTTCCAACGAATTGTATTTTGAAACCGATACCATATGAAACCTTCAAAGAAAAAGAGCTTATTCCTTTTAAAAAAGGCCGACAAGGCATTTGCAATTTCCCTGGTGTTGCGCAACACCAGGAGAAACAGAATGAAACCAAAGGGTGCTTATGAGGCAGTAATCACTTACCATCAGGTGAGCCGCATGCTTGTTTGTTCCCGTGTTAGAAGAAAACATTAATAATAATAATAATAATAATTTATTTGCTCAAAAACACAGTATGATATGAACACAGATGATAATTAAGGCATAGTATCATGTGTTTCGCATAGTAATGGCATGCAAAGTGTGTATAAAAATTACACATAACAAGCTTTTTTGCCCACCGTTTTCGCTCGCGTTAATTTATCCCCTTAGGGGTGGAATTTATAAAAGACCTTTCTTAGAAGATGCCTGATCAAAATAGCTTTATGCGTAAGTGCAACCAGTCAGTTCTGGTGTTGGTTGTACAAACTTTTAGCCCTACTTTATTCCCTTGGGGTAGAATTAATCAAAATCCTTTCTTAGCGGATGCCTACGTCATAATATCTACCTGCATGCCAAATTTCAGCCCGATCCGTTCAGTGGTTTGGACTGTGCGTTGATAAATCACTATGTCAGTCGCCTTTAAAGTTATATATATTTAGATTAACGGTACAGAGAATAAAAATAGTAAAATAGGATCCCTCAGTCCATAATTATATATTGTCAAAAAAATACTATTATTATTAATTACTATTTATATATCATTATAATATAATATTGTAATTATACTATTATAATAGTATAATTACAATAATTATACTATTATAATAGTATAATTATAATATTATTTTCTTAAATAGACTGATATTTTCTTGTAAGTATAATTAAATACTTGTGATAGGAGATCCACACTCTTCTAGGGTTATTTATTATTATACTGAGTATTTGCTTATGCTACAGTACTAGAATACAATAATAGAATAAAAGGTAATATTTACCACTTACCATCAGGCAGCTCAGCAACATATTTGCGAATTTCAAAATTACATAAAACTCATAGTGCTGATAATTATCTAACTGTTTCGATGGTCTAACGGTTTAGCACACCGCTTTACTTCTGATGGTCGCATGATCGAGTCCTCGCACAGTGCAAACATGTTGTTAATGATTATTGATAATTTGTATACGTCTGGGTGTTTTCTATGTATATTATGTTACAAAAAAAAAGTATTTATATGGTTACCATGGGACCAGATGGCGTTGTTCATTGTCAGTGTTATTTATTTATTATAAAGAAAAGAAACGAATGTATTACTATCTATCCTCATATCTCTTCATTATCTGATGGGGAAAAGACAACATTCCCAACCGGGATATCCATTCACAAAAGCGTTTAATTAACCGTCGCCTTTGACACGACTGGACCCAATTCTGTACTAACACACAAAAGAACCGACATCACAGCCGGTAATGAATGTACTATTCACATATGATATAAAGACGAGATAAGTTTTAATGACAATTGGTCTATGTCGATACATATGTTTGTGCGCAGTATCATCTGTCACGGTCGTGTAGCAGTTTAGCACACCGTCTTATTTCGATGGTCATGGGTTCCGATTCCTCACATGATACTAACATTCATATTCCTATACATATAAACGATGATTACATTTATATCAGGCAGAAAAAACTGCATTTCTCGCCAGTCTAATCGTAAAAAACAGTAAGAAAAGAGTAAATATCGTTATGACGTAGGACTGTATTTGCTATTACAACTAAAACACGTTGCTTAGTAAATGTAGGTAAATATATTTATTTAGATTAGTAAGAATCTTAATTATATAGTATAAAGCTAAGTTGCTTATATTTATTCGCACTATGTATGCTTAAATCTTTAAAACAATGCAACAGATTTTGGAGCGGTTTTAATGATAAGTGATTCAAAAAAGGAAAGGTTTATATATATATGTGCACCGTCGAAGCGAGCGACGCTGCTTATGAAGAATAAAAGAAAGTTCTTTCTACAATGCTAGCGTATTGTATAGATAAAAAAAACTGCCATAAAGAAAAGGAACATGCCATCTAAATATAAAAAATATAAAAAAAACTATTACCATAATGATCATTCAATGCCTTCGGCAACAATCATAGACAGATTAATACAATGTATTAGAAAACATTGTGTCCTGTTGTTCATTATTAACAAGATATTCTTTCAAAAGTAAAAAACCTTTGTGTAATAAAGTCAAAACTCATAAAGAATGTTGTTTATTTTCCTTTGAAGTTGTTAAACTCACGATTTCTTGTGCATTACCTTCCCCTTAGTGATTAGCAGAAAGTAATTTATCGATTAATTGATTAATATTATCTATAATTTTAGGAGAATACGTAAGTATGTTTTCCATTAAATTTTGATTCCAGCTATCTTTTTAATAATCTCATAACAATTACACAACTACCTCTGTAGACTTGCTGTATATACACTACACCACAAATTTACCTATACAACAAATTTGAGTACGCAAGTTTGTTTAATGGACACTACAATTTTGCAAATAGAATAGAATAGTAATTATTTATTCAAATAAACTTAATTTAAGTACTTTTGAATATTCATAGTTATCATTCTTTTAATCTACCAGTAAGTCATGTTGAATGTTATACAGCATGAATAATTCTAATTATTTGTACCTCTGACTATTACATCTCGCACGTGAAAATATATACATGTTTGTTGTTAAAATTATGCATGTGTAAATTCAATACATTTAATATAATAATAAATAATTATTCTACATCACTGGGATAATTTAAATTAGTTAAGTTTTTGGACTATTCTATTGCTATTGGCCGTACTTGTCCTATACAATAAAGCTTCATCAGGCGAGCTAGGGGGCCAGTGCAGATGGCAATCCTAACCCTCAGAAGGACTTATGGAGCGACTGAAGGCGGCTGAAGGCTTCCCCCTGACGGATGCGGATCGAACCTTGGCTCAGACCGTCGTAATTTTGATCCCGTTTGATTGAACGGGAGATCGATTAGAGGAAAATATGAGTTCTGCAGAAGAGACAGCGGGTGAAAGAGCGAAGTTTGTTTTGAGGAAAGTACATTCTGGAACGACTGCTCAGATATGAGAAAACTGTTACTGTTTTAAAGATACTACTATTCCAGCGTGACAGTCGAATGTTCGCTCACTATGATTACACGTTCGTTATAAAATACAATAAATTTATCGATAAAAAGAATTCGATACGTTCCCAACACTAAACAAAGTTCCAGCTGTATAGCTCCCGGTGGTACAAGAACAGACAGAGTGAAGGAATGCCAATTATTCCTTGGATAATCCGCCATTAGCCGTCCAAGATTCAAGATACACCTGAGTTATAGTACTTATAGGATTATAGGTCGATTATCATTTAGAATTCCAAATAAACCTGGATAAAACAAAGACAGCCTAGTAGTTTAGCAGTTTAGCATACCGCATGCCTTTATATGCTAGCGGGTTCAATTTATTGCAATAATTTTTATTCATGAGTTGGTTAGATATTTTCTATGTATAAATGTTTCTATGTATAAAGAAAAAAAGACGGTAGATATAGAATTTAAGACTTCTTTCACTTCTTGTCACATTATGTCACACTTTGTCACTCCATAATGTTAATATATCATTCAGGACAAAGTTTAATATATAAAACTCAATACGAACATTGATATCAAGGCTAGTTATTACGAGCTCGAATATGTGCCGTCACAAAATTTAGGACCTTGTCACATAATGTCATACTTTGTCACTCCAAACCTAATGTTAATATATCATTCACGATAAAGTTTAACATATAAAACTCCATACGAACATTGATATCAGGGCGAGTAATTACGAGCGGGACTGGTACAAAGTTTCAGCAATTAGCGAACTCTACCGGCAGTATGGGCGGCAACTTTCTACTTAGATGCATTCGGTTGGCCAGATTCTATTCAGAAAGAAACCAGAGCGAGTTTGCAACGTTGTTTAATTGTTTGTACGTCGGTGCCCGCGACGATTCCATTTATTTATGGAGGTCTCGGTCGATCGAACTTGCACAGGGTTTTTTATACACACGATGTTATGGTGGTATAATGAAAATAATAGATGGAAACAAAACCATATATATCCCATCAGACAATCTTCTTCAAAGTCTATCTCGGCAAATTATGAATTATAGATGTAAAGTCTTTGAACCATATGTATACTATATATAATAATAATATGTCATGACATTTTACACAGCTCAATCTAGTTCTAAATTAAGCAAAGCTTGTGTTATGGGAACTAGACAACTTATATAAATACAACAACAAAAAGTCGGACGTATCCGATAATTTTTAAGTAAAGAACATTTAACAATAGATTTTTAATAAATATATAGAGAAAGACAGAATTGGAGTCGTGTCGTATCCAGGTTTAAAGAGTATGATAGAGGGTCGTAGAGGGTGGCAAGAGCTTCACCGACAAAAGTTGCTCTTAAATTTGTGAATGGAAGAGTTTTAATAAACAAAGCAAAAATGAAGAAAACAAATTAAAAGAAACAATGTCAATAATGAAGAGTAGCATCAGGAATACCGCAGTCATAGCTGGATGCAAATAAGCTGTAAAGTCTTCACTCGCTGCAAGGGAAAATGGAACGAAGCAACCTCTCACAGAACAAAAAGTGAAAAATGGCTTATAGTGACCACCTAATGTATAAATTTAATGGAAGCGACAAACGTCGAGAAAATTTATACATTTTTCACTTTGTCCCAGAGTGAGAGGCTGTTTACTTCCGAAGGTCGCGGTTTCGATTCCCACACCATACAAATAATTGTATTCATGAGTATGATTGTTTGGTCAGGTGTTTTCTATGTATATTATGTATTTACAAAAAAAGTATTTATGTTAGTTATTTAGTGCCCATAACACAAGCTCTGCTTTACTTGGGACTAGATGGCGCTGTGTGTATTGTGCTAAGATTATACATTATTAAATTAATAATTTATCACTATAGATTTTGTACAAAATTATCTGATGGGATATACATAGTTTTGTTTCGTCTGTTATTTCAACTATGCCACCATAACATCGCGCAAAGCTCGATCGACTGAGAACTCCACAAATAAAGAAGATAAGAGACGAGAAAATTCCAATTTTAAGAGATTAATGCTAATTATAAGTAATTGCAAGTTAGAGATATAAACTATACGACAATTAATTTTACCGTTCATTTTCAAACTGAAATTGGAGCACAACTTTCTAAAGGACACGACAAGGCCATTGTTAGTAATTAGGGTTATTGCCCCCGGTTATTACCCCTATTTCTATAAGAGTACTCATGAGTACTATGAAGCAGTCTTATAGAAATAGAATCACAAATCAGTGCGCTATAATAGAAATAGAAATTGATGGGCACAGCATGTTACGGTGAAAAACAGTGGTCATAAGAAGCTTTAATTATTTAGTGTAGTAGTAGCCGACCCCAGATAGTATTCGCTAACGTTGTTTTGCCATATAAATTAAAATTCAAAATAGGAGTATGTGATAGAAGGGCGAAAATTTAAGATTGTATGTATTTGTAGTGCCACATTTGAAATAAATAAAATTAATAATTTTGCTCAAAATTAAAAAAAAAAATGTTAGGGGTGGACTTATCACTTAGTGGAAAATATATAGTTGCCAATTCACAGATCTACTGAATTTGCATATAAAATTTCATAAAAATCGGTCAAGCCGTTTCGAAGGAGTATGGTAACTAACGTTGTGACACGAGAATGTTATAAGACTTTTTTCTAATTTATCTACATATATATGTATAATACTGAGGTTGCACTCGCATTAAAAACATCATTAAAATCGATTCAGTAGTTTTCGCGTGATTAGAGCAACAAACATCCATATTTGTTGCTCTAATCACACTCACAAATCTTCCGTGTTTATAATATTAGTGAGAAGTGTTATTCTGATGTATATGCTGTAAAGTACTATAAAGTTTCATCAAAATCCGTTGAGTACTTTTTGCGTGAATGAGTAACAAACATCCTCTATACATCCATCCATCCATACTCACAAACTATATTAATAATATACGTTATTGTATTGTTCAATGACACAATGAGAATAACAATTTTGTATATTCATTTATCCATATTTAAAATATACGAGTTCTTTTTATACAATATGTTTTATACAATTGTGTTACAGACATATCGTTTATTACAGCAGAGCGCACTGACAGAGATCTGCTGTAATAAACGTCTGTAAGCACCTCTCCTTATTTTCATTTATTATTACTATATGACACTTCTAGTATTTCAATTTTAGACTATCTCAGTTTTTAATATCGCGAAGTTATGAGCCGCTTTCACACGAGGGATGATGACTTTGTGATCATATTTTATAAGTACAGCTCTGAAATGCGAAATAATTAGAGACTGACTCGGTGATGTCACATACGGACTAATTGTTTGTAGAAAATAATACTAGCTGACCCGCGCAATGACGTCTACATCACACGTACCCAATTTACATAATATCTTTTTAAATTTTATCCTATAATTTATTCTGAGTTAAAAGCTATTTTATTGTAAAATATCATCAAAATCCGTTCAGTAGTTTTTGCGTGAAAGAGTAACAAACATCCATCCATATTCACAAACTTTCGCATTTATAATATTAGTTGGGATGTACTAGCTGTTCCCGCGACTTTGTCCGCGTAACCTTGATCAAATAAAGAAATTATAAAATATTTAATAATCTTTGCCAAAATAGCCAAAGAAAAATGTTTCATCGTGCTAACTTCAAATATGACATTCAAGTCTGCAGATATACTTATATAACTGACTTTCAGTCATTTTCAACAAATCTTACTAATATTATAAACACAAGGTTGTCAGTATGTATTGATGTTTGTTACTCTTTGACGCAAAAACTACTAAATGGATTTTCATGATACTTAACAATAGTATAGATTATACATCAGAAAAATTGTGTAAGTTATAATTAAAAAAGATATTATATAAATTGGGCGAAATATAATGATGAGTAAGTGTGATACAGGCGGAGTTGCGCCGATCAGCTAGTAATTTATAATGTACCATGATGCCAAGAAACTTATAACCAAATTATGGTGAATGCACCGAGACGAAATGACTCCAATTTTAAGAGTCACATTACTTTATATTATCTCGCTGTATGCAATCGGAAGGGATAATTCACTATTTCTTGGCATCTCTTTCTTTTGAATCCAACCCTTGGCTAGTGTGAAGGGAATGTAATAAAATTGGAAGGCATTCGCAAGGTCATATAAGTTGAATTGGCATGCTCAAGTCACATATATTTGGCAAACGTTGTTATGCCATATAAATTAAAACGGCTATTAAAAAATAGGGGTTGGTGATAGGAGAGTGAAAGTTTAGGGTTGTACGTATTTTTAAATGCCACATTATAAAAAAAATATAGCGTAAATATGTAAAAAAAATTTGTGGTGAGCCACCATTAACAGTTAGGTATATAAAAATAGTTATAAACCTATTCTTAGACCTACTGAATATACATATAAAATTTCATCGAAAACGGTCAAGCCGTTTCGTAGGAGTATAAACACGAAACCTGGTGATACGAGAATAGATGAATAGAGTATGGCAATTTAGAAATTGTCATATAATACGATCTTTATATGGTGCAAAGAAACTGAATTAGAGATTTAAAAGGTAAGAGATTTTCAATTTAAAGTGTTCATCCAGTACCTAATAATTAAGGTAATGTAATGATGAATAATGTACTTAGTAAGTAAGTAGTATCACTAATAACATAATAGTATATAAAGATTGATTATTATAATAAACAGACAGTATACACTCAAACGTTGTACCTATAATTTACCTAACAAACACCACCCTTATAGTAACTCCTTTCCAAGCACAGCGTGAGTATTATAATTACATAAATGGCTAAATAGACATTTATGCCTACGTTTATTTAGTACTAGCTATTCCCGCGACTTCGTCCGCGTGGAATTTAACTTTAAGTCTCCAAAATAAAAGAATTTGTCTAAAATAAAATTAGCCTAAGTTACTCCTTATTACAACAGCTACCTGCCAAAAAAAGTCTCGTCAAAATCGTTCCAACCGTTTCAGAGATTAGCCGGAATAAACAGACCGACAGACAGACAAACAAAAATTGTAAAAAATGATATTTTGGTGTATGTACCGTATTTATATTCATATGCATGTAGTAAAAAATGCTTATTTCAATATTACAAACACTCCAATTTTATTTATGTATACAGGCATATACTACTACTCGGTTAAGTCCTAAAGTATTATAAATATAATAATTACAGGACAAGTAGAGACTAATCTATCATGTTTTTGTATCAATTCATACCGAATAAAGTCAGTTATAAAAAACTGGCAAGAAGCTCAACTGCTACAAACAAATTTCATTCCATTGAACATTGCATCACGTTTCCATCACGGTTCTAAGTCAAATAAATTTCACAAATGTTAGTGAACTCTGAAATAATAATCTTACCACTATTCAAATATTTGGCGTCTCCCAAAGAACAAATATTAACACCGCCGCGCTGAAATAATATACAGTGTGTTTGGGATATGTGTTTCTGAAAAACCACTCAATCTCGCATCCGGAGCAGACAGTCAATGTTCTTGTAACTGGCATATAAAAAAGATAATGTGCGGCCATAAGAAACGCGATATCAAAATGATATTTCTTTTTTAATCATCGTCTTTAAAAATAGTCTCATTTCACCTGAATATTTTGATATTTTTTTACTGTCTGTGTGAAAGGTAATCTGGTAAGAAAGGGATTAAATAACGAGAGAGACTGTAAACAGAGATGAGCGGAAGAGAAAAACATATTACGCCGACCACAAATAACTGAGATGAGGAAGAAGCAGATGATATGATTTTATTTATTAACCAATGTAAAAAAACTACATATTTAGCACGTCATGATTTACCAGAGGTAGACTGTAATAAAGTAGAACGCATAGGTACAGTCAGTCTTACCTATTTTTGCCGCCAAGCATCTTGTTTTCTCAGGTATGACATCTCATTCGTCTGTCACGCCTCACGGGTATCAAATGATAATGTGATCCACTTGGAGCTGACGTATATAAACGACGGTTACCGCTTACCTTCAGGTGATCCATAAGCTTATTTGCTCTCACAATTTTGTAAAAACTAGCTACTCGCCCCGGTTTCTCACGGGTGTACATGTATTATATATGCAAACCTTCCTCTTGAATTACTCTATCTGTTAAAAAAAACCCTTAAAAATCCGATGCGTAGTTTTAAAGATTTATCATACATAGAGAGAGATAGCGACAGCGACTTTGTTTTATACTATGTAATGAAGTATAACAGTATTGATATTTTGCAGAGTTACAATTAAATTGGAGTATTATGTTAAGAGATAAAGAGAATAGAGGTTAGAAATTTAATACATTTTCGAAAAATTCCTCAATATCATAACAATCGTCATATTCTGACTAAGAAATTTTAACAAGAAAAAATATTATACGGCTCAGAATTCTCGCTGTTTTTATGGCTCAACACTAACGTATTGAATACAGTATACAACTGGACAATATTGTAACTCGAGATCAATGAAAGCGATAGTAATAGTACATCATCATTGCCTTGACTTTATCCCATTATTTGGGGTCAGCGCAGTATGTCATTCTCTTCCACTGCTCTCTATCGGTCGTCATATTTGAACATACTCTTCTTTTATTCATATCATCTTTCACACAATCCATCCATCTTTTCTTAGGGCGTCCCCTCCCTTTATATCCATCCAATAGCACAGTTGGGTCTAACATTTGCTGTCTAATACTATATTCATATTTTATTAACTACGTAGTCTATACGTTAATCAGTCTGAATAAGGTGTTAAAAACTTTCAAGCCAAGAAGAACTGATAAGAAACTCAACTCTTTTCAATTTATATAATACTCATGTAGATTACAAAAATATAGATTCATTTTTAAAAACAAATATGCGAGCACCTTGGCCCCAGTAGACTGTCTATAGCGTTGACAGTTACTTACTAATTTCTTATTTTATTAATTATAATTTAATGACAGAATTATTAACATGTTAATATCCCTGAAATTGTCAGTAGTGTACAGATGTTCTAGACTACTGACAATTTCACATAACACACACAAGGTCTTATACACACCCTCCAATACACGCATTCTTCACACATATAAATACAAACACATCCACCCACCCACACATACACACGCAAGCGCACACACACGTACACACACACGTAATCACAGGAAGGTGTACGAATCTTCCTGTGATTACACTCATTTATTTAAATTGTAAAATATCCTGATAAATTACTCATAAGCACATCACAATATGGAAGAGGACACTGACTTCTGATGTTCAGGTATTTTCTACACCTAACTGACAGAAGTCATAAATTATTTGTACAAAATATATAAAATAAAATAAATTATTATTAAATAAAAAATAAAATAATCAGAATTGTACCATTTGACAGTAGCTTATCAGTTTTTATTGTTAACCACAGTTAACATAATAATATTACAAAGTGTTAACTTTAGCTTTAGCAGTAAGTGAAGCTATGTTTATTTTTATATTTGCCAACCGGAACTGCAGTACAGACAGCATAGCAAACTGCATTGTATATATCGTCACTAAAACAGAGTTGGAATACAAAATATGATACTGGAATGCAAATATATTTTGTTAGAACGAACAAGTGCAGTGAGGCGAACACAACATACGCAAACTGCATTTGTCATTGCATCGTATCCTAACCAATAAATCATATATAGCCACTTTCAACCCAGATAGGGTTGTAACCATCTATAATTCATTAATGTATTATTTTTGTCGGCACAATAATTAATTTAATCGATATTTTTTAAATGAAAAGGATATTTAAGGGTACGATTAAAAGGGTGTCTGTGGATGCTCTTGTTTGTTTTTTTGTCCCCACTTGGTTTTGTTTTTTATGGTCGCATGTTCCTTTTGTGTCCAGTACACTAATTGTACCTATATTTCGTTAAAGAAACTCATTTTGAAATATACTATGTAATATGTTTTTTTTTTGGTCCCCATTTGGTCTTCTTTTCTTTATAGTTACGTATTTCTTTTGCGTCGTACCTTTGTTTAATGAGCTACTTAGTCAATGAAAATAAACCTATTTTTTAAATATTATATCATATCTATATAAAAAATCGATTACATCTGTTAATAATGTAATTAACATAAATTAATTATTTATTATCGATAAATAAAATAATAGATATTTTATTTAACAATAATCGTATTTGTTTGTAATCGTTCATTTTATCACATCCCTGGCTGTGTACTTCCCCAACAAAATATTTAAATGACTAACCATTGCTTTGTGTTGCTATTGTTTGAAAATTCCAAAAGTTACAGGAGAATTCGCAGTGTCTTTTTGAATAAGAATGGTATTCGCTTCATTCCTTCATTGTATTTATTATGTTTATGCTTTGTGTTTGAACCGATTTGGAGTTTGTATTTTATTTGTTTTTGTACATTTTATTAGTACACTAGCTTTTGCCCGTGGCTTCGCTTGCGTTAACTTATCCCCTTAGGGGTGGAATTTATCAAAATCCTTTCTTAGGGGATACGTCATAGTAGCTTTATGCAGGCAAAGTCTCAGCCTGATCGGTTTAAAATTGACAAAGTTTCATACAAACTTTCGTCCCCTTGGGGGTAGAATTAATCAAAATCCTTTCTTAGCGGATGCCTACATCATAACATCTACCTGCATGTCAAATTTCAGCCCGATCCATCCAGTAGCTTGGGCTGTGCGCTGATAGATCACTATGTCAGTCAGTCAGTCACCTTTGAGTTATATATATTTAGATTCAAACTAATATTATAAATAACATTACGCTCGGCCTCGATGGTTTAGCGGTTTAACACCACCTTCCTTCTGATGGTCAAGAGTTCGTTTCGTCGCACGCTACAATTATACATGAATAGGATTCTTTATAAAGTTCTGGATTTTTTAATCTAATTTATATATGAATTAACAAAAATGTAGTTAAGTATTTCAATGATTTGTTTAGTATATATAAAGCTTTATTTAGCTAGGACTTTTTTTTATGGATGATATATGGAATGGTATATGGATATATGGGACACCAGTGGAGGATCTTAAGATGAACATGGGGCCGGGTCAATTAGCGCATCGTGACAAATTCACCAGGAATTTATCGCGATGGTATCCAGGGGGAAACCGCGAGAAGGTCAACCTGACATAGTACAATGCTAGTAATGGGATCATGAGTCCACATTACTAACAATCCCCTTTCCCTCTTTAGCTAGGACTAGATGGCGTTGTGTGAATTATCCTAAGCATAAATAATTATTATTATAAAGTAATTAGTATAAAGGTCAGGAAATTCTAGACTCAAGAATGTCACCTGAGTGCTATTAAAGGTAAACCGCAAAACTCGAACGGAAATTTTAATTGGCACTCGAGATCTAGTTTAGATTCTAAAGTGAAGTTAAGGGTAAAGTCTGGCTTCGAACTATCAGAGTCAGTCTGGTCTGTAAATAACTAGACCACTACCGTGAACATAGACCGAAGTAGATATCTTCTTTATTATTATAAAATTCTCGTATCACAGTGTTAATAATTAATAATAATAATCTTAGGACAATACACACAGCGCCATCTAAACCCAAGTTAAGCTAGCTAAAGCTTTATTATACATAGAAAACACCCAGACCGATATAAACAATCATACTCATGAATACAAATGTTTGTGCCGTGCGAGGATTCGAACCCGCGACCATCGGTGTAAAGCGATGTGCTAAACCGCTAAACCACCGAGGTCGTCGATTGATTAAATCAGATCGGATCAATGTTACTTCTTAACTCGAAGCACTCCGAACTGACGGTAGATTTTTCATATCATAAGAATCTGTAATAGAGCTTAACTTGAATAAAGATATTTTGATTTTGATAGGCTGTAAGTCTGTGTGTATTTAGCATAAACTTGAGTTCTAGACTATAATAAATGCAGGAATATAAAGATAGTTGATTTAATTTAGTTTACTTGTTATTATAATAATATTACTTATCATTTTCATGTAAATCTTACAAAAATATCTTCATTTGAATCTGTGTTCCTTATGTCTTAGGAAGAAACTGACTTACAGTTAACGCTAATCCTAAAGCCAGGACTTGTACATTGATGATGATTCAATAAAATCACAGTGTTAGTTAACATACTGCGAAACGGCTTGACCGGTTTTTATAAAATTTTATAATACTCGGTAGATCTAAGAATAGGTTGTTATATATTTTTTATACTTCTTAGTGAAAATGGTGGCCCATAAAATAAAACATTTTTTTTTTTAATAACATTATCTTTTATTTTTTTATGAATAAACATTAAAAATATATAGACTACTAAAATTGTCTCTCTTGTACTATCAACCCCTATTTTTTAATAGCGGTATTTGTTTATATGTCAAGTACCATTTACTATCAGATGGGCCGTACGGCCGTACCGTACGGCCCATCTGATAGTAAATGGTACGTAGGGAAAAAAATAAAATTATAATGTAAAAATTTGACGTTCATAAGCGGCTAAAATGTCCTACATGAATAAATGATTTTTGAATTTGAATTTGAATTTGTATGATTGTTTACCAACATTGTAATATAAGAAAAATATATTGAATATATAAATAGTCAGCGCAGCTTTGGTCCTGAGTTTGATTACATGATATTCGGCAATAATTTTATAAATTGTTAATAGACAACACTAGTAAATATTACAGGAATTCGACGTCGTAATTACAAGAGGAAAACCGTCACAACAGAATGCCTCGCGTTCTTGTAACGTACTATAATTATGGCGGAATACGACGGAATCTTTTGCGAAGCATAGCTTCACAAATATTTAGCGATAGGCGCTTGATATTGTGGTATTTTGGTAACCAATTAGAATTATACTGCCTTCTACCCGCGGCTATATCGCCATAAAAAAAATTAAATGTCTTGAATTAATAAAAAATAAAAAATATTTTTATATTGTAATTCAAATTATGAAGAAGTTGATAATTCTGATAGAAAATGATGACTGTCACTCATATACTTATTTTTAAACTTTCGTATTTAATATACATTATATATAATATTAATCGGGTCTTAACACGAAATCATTTTATGGCAAATCGACGTTTCGACTAGGTTGCACTAGCTGTGTCACCACGGTCACACACACAGTTTACACAGTGCCATGTAAACTAAGTTAAGCAGAGATTGTATTATAGATACTAGACAACTGATAGCTATATTTATATACTTGTTTAGCTTGTTTGTCATTCAATAATTATTGAATGAATACATTTTTTTAATTACATACTTTTATCTGCCACGTTCGTCTAGGGCACTGCCTTAATGACACTTAATGACTGCGAGTTCGATTCCTCGCACGGTACAATAATTCATGAGTATAATTATTTGTATTAGTCTATGTGTTTTCTATGTATATATATTAAGTATGTGTTTACAAAAAAAATGTCTATGGATTTATATCAGTTGTCTAGTACCCATAACACAAGCTCTGCTTAGTGTGGGACTAGAGGGTGCTGTGTGAGTTATACCGTGATATTATTGTTACATTACAATATTGACTATTATGCCGATGTTCTTAATCACAAATACTTGTATGCTAAACCTTATCACTATCAATCAAGCCATTCAAACATCAACATTTCCAATTTATATGGTTAAATGCGGACCCTAAAAAAATAAAAAAAAATGGATACTTCGTAATCTTTAAATAACAAACTTTTTAAAAACTTCAAAAGTCTGTTTTACATGGTTATGTTATTCAGCCGCCCACCGCAAAATATCTGTTAAGATGTAAAAGAAGTTTCAACAACGGCGGACCGACTTCGCACCTTCGGCAAGAGTTGTATTAGGCTGTCTACACACAACACGATTTCACATCAGTGTCAAATTGTATTCCATACATACACTACTTGGTTTTGTAACTATATAGCGCTGAGTAGTTCAAAGTCATTTATTACTAGAGTGCCCGACCCTCTACATACTTCATAACTGCAATATTTTGAATAACAATATTCTACTACATATATAACTGTTAGATTACAAATCCATACTAAGAATAAATAAAAATAGAGAGTGCACTGTATTTTTTGAAAAGATAATCATTTGTGGAAAAGGAGGAAGAAATACGATTTTACCCAGGAGCAACGTCCTCCACACTCCAAACACTTCAAAATATGTAAGCAATAACACCAAACTTACTCACCTTTGCTCAGGAACGTCCCAATGTATAGTACAGTTTAGTGATCTCGCACTTTAGAACGTATATTTTAATAAAAACAATTCCGTTATATTAATTAAGTCATTAATTTGTTTTAAAATTATTAAAATATAGAGCGTGCTTTTTTTCCAGTTCTTATTTTCAATTGCTTTTTTCTTCTAAATTGCTACATATTTTTATTGGTGGCCAGTATTATCAAGGGCCCTTAGCTCCAGTAATTAAGCCGGTGATACAACCTGCTTATACTAAGAAACTATTCAGAAAACTGAACGAGATATATAATTATATATAAACCATATAACTGTTTTTTGAGAATTGGTTGGAATTTCACTGAAAGTATTCGGCAATACATCGCTGAAAATAGCATTTCAAATGATTAAGCCATTTAGCCAAAGCTTAGCCAAGGTAAGCATACACAAAACGTATCTTTAACCTTAGTTAAGAGTAAATTTGTTAAAAACAATGTACAGACATATTATGTCATTTACAATTTTATTATATGTATGCTTATTTACAATTGTTTCAAAAATCATATTTTGTGATATCCAAGTTGGCAGTTAGATGGAAAGTTTGTGTCCCTTCAATGTACGATTTCCCCGATCCCGACCTGACAGATCGGCCCGACCGATCGGCCAACAAATCGTATAATTCATAGAGGCTTTTAGGTAACACGCTCTTTAGATAAGTCCGAAGATTAATGCGCGCACATTTATTTTCTTAAGTCGGGAAGAAAATTTGTATTTACGCAAAGTCGGCTCGCAGGCATCTTGGCTTACCCCTTTTATTGATTCGTCCAATGGAATTGAACCGTAAGTAGAGGTCACATTAATCTTGATCGGGTGCCAGTTTTGACTCGAATTTGGCTCCGAATGGAAGCAATGAAATTTCTGCAATTCATCTTTTTTTTTGTTTTATTTTCATATAATTGGAATGACAAACGAACTAGTGGTTCGTCTAAAAGTATCAGATAGAACACACACACACACACATAGACAGAACTAGGGATCGATCCCCCGTCCACCCCTCCGATTGATCCCCCATCCAATTTAATGGGGATCGAGATTACGACTGTCTGAGCCGAGGTTCGAACCCCTAGCGGTGCCCTCAGACTAAAAGTCGTATCCGTCAGGCGGGAGTTGGCCTTCAGACGTTACATAAGTCCTACCGCGGGTTTGGAGTGCCATCTGCACTCGTCCCCTATCATCCGGAGGAGCTAAAGTTCAGCTGCGCCCAAAATCATTAGAATAGTCCGAAAAAAAAACACGGATATCAGATCTTACACAAATAATTCTAATTCTTATTTATATATAAGTCGCTAAAATTACAGCCGCTCCGATGACATAGTAAAAAACCTTGTTGGAAATGGATTAATATGATCCCGGAAAGCGAAATTACCGTCCCTTTCAATTATAATAATAACCTGCTTTGAGAAATGAATTAGAGCCAATTAGGTATATTTCATAGTCGCTTCCACCTGTTGCCAGCTCCGAGCCAGGAAATTACAGGTGCTCAATTCTGTAATTGAAAATATTCAAAGCATTCATTTCAGTCCCACTGGTGGGAACAGTAACAATAGAATAGTCCGCGTGAAATATCTATGTCAAAAATGCTTTATTTATTGTTTTGACGGCCTCAGTGGTCTAGCGGTTTAGCCCACCGCCTTACCTCCGATGGTCGCGGGTTTGATTCCTCAAAGAGTATAAACATTGTATTCATATGTACATTCCTCATAAGTGTAATTGTTTGTATTGTTCTGGGTGTTTTAATGTGTATTTTATATTTATTTACTATAAAAGTAATTAAATATTTGTATCAGTTATGTAATACCCATACTAAACATTTCTAATTATGAGTATGATTGTTGTATTGGCTGTTTTCTATATATGTTATGTACGTATTTACAAAAAAAGTATTATATCAGTTACATTATACCCATGACACACGCTCTTGGAACTAGATGGCGCTGTATAAACTGCCCGAAGTCATGATTATTATTTACTTATTCAACAATACAATAAACTTACAGCTAATTGTCAACAATCTTAAAACTACTTAACTATATAAAGAGAAGTACATTTTAATTTTATTTAAGTCAAAATTTCTCTGTGTAGATACTGTGTTAATACCCACACATTGCACATAAAATGAATCTCTTTAAACGTAGCTTGAGATAACATCTGGCGACATCAGTGGTAGGCGGTAGCTTGCGACGACACGCGATTATCTCCGATTGGAAAAGCAGACGTGCACAGCCTCATGAATGCATAACGAACCTTGCAGAATATAATCTCAACACTAGCGTATTTTTTACACGAGTCTTTAAAACACAGCTTACAAACCGCGGACACATATTATAATGTTTCTAACATTATAGGATGTTTTTAACATTATAAAATGTTTTTAACATTATAAGATGTGTCCACGATTTCACACGCATTAAATTTATAGCATATATATATGTTATTTTGACATATAATAGTTATATAATAGTTGCATTAAAATCCATTCAGTAATTTTTGCGTGTAAGAGTAACAAACATCCGCATTTATAATCATTACATAGTATAAAACAAAGTCGCTCTCGCTGTCTGTCCGTCCCTATGTATTCTTAAATTTTTAAAAGCTACACAACCGATTTTGAAGCGGTATTTTTTAATAGATACAGTGATTCTAGAGGAAGGTTTGTATACCTATATAATGTACACGGGCGAAGCCGGGGTGAGTAGCTAGTATTAGTACGAAATTAAAACATATAAACATACAGTTACAGTACAGGCCTGCGAGTCTAATGTATTTAAAATTAAAAATGTAAATATGTATTAATAAAGTATCTTTTGCTCACCTAGCCTATGTCTCTCCGATCTATTTTCAGCACAATTATAAGAATAAAGAAGTGCAAAATATAGTATAACACAGCTATTTATAATATTAAAACGTCATCGTGCTGGGAGAAAGGTACTGTTAGTGATGTGGATTAATGATCTCTTGCCAGGAATGTACCACGTCAGGTCGACCTCCACGCGGTTCCCTGGAAACTACCATGTTAAATTCGTTGTGAATTTACTACGATTCAAATTCAAATTCAAATTCAAAAATCATTTATTCATGTAGGATATTTTAGCCGCTTATGAACGTCAAATTTTTACATTATAATTTTATTTTTTCCCTACCGTCCAGTTTGGTATATAGATCCAATTGAGAAGAACTGGCAAGAAACTCAATTGAATTACTTTTTTTTTTAAAGCCAGTTTATTTACAATGTATTTATATATAGGTGTCTATGTCTAACATTAAATGAAAATTCAGTGCATGAACAACTATTGGGCTAACTGACCTGACCTCATACTCATCTCAGTCCTCTACTGGTGCCCCTATATACCGTTCACACAGGTAACTGCACCTTTCTATTATCATTTCTTAAAACAAATTAAAATGTCATCAAATTTACATTCTATAGTCGCGACAGTGTAAAACGGTGTTGCAAAAACTAAAAGAACTCTCCGCAAACATTCTATTGTGTAGTGAAGTGATACATTTAACCCGAGCACTTAACGCGGGGTAAAATTTTACACACTCCACTTATCTTTGTGACACACTCATACTTTACAAGTTATATAGATGGCCTCGGTGGTCTAGCGGTTTAGTACACTGCTTTACTTCCGAGGGTCACGGGTTCGATTTCATGCACGGTACAAACATTTGTATTTATGTGTATGATTGTTTGTATCGGTCTGAGTATTTTTTATGCATATTATATATGTTTTGGCAAAAAAGGTAAGCATTTATATCAGTTGTCTAGTATCCATAACACAAGCTCTACTTACCGTGGGACTAGATGGCGCTATGTTAATTGTCCAAGGTTATTTATTTATATTACTTGAGTGAAACGAGTGGGGGATTAGTAATAGAAACTAGTGCAGTGCATTGCATATCATGTCGACCTCCACGTGATCCTCTTGGAAACTATTATGATAAATTCATCATTGTGGGCTAATTAAACTAATTTCATCGTTTCTGTATGAAACTAAAACAATATGATTACTTATTGCTTTCAATTACGGAGAATAACCGATTATGACAAATCTTCATACAGCAGAAAAAATATAGATCAGAAAGAATCAATAACAGCTACTACCTACAGTGCTTTAGGACACACTAGTCCTCAGCTCTCGCGTACTTAAAGGTCCTTAAATAAAAAAAAATCTATTGACCATAAGTCTAAGAGATCTCTGCAGTGTCCCAGCAGATATATGGCCGAGGTGATCATCACTAATGCAAGAAACAGTGAAGTCGTTTGAATTACAAACTACCTACTTATTGCAGTTTAATACAGAAATAAAAATTAAAGAAGTTAATTAAGGGTATGGTGTAAGTGATAAGATGTAACGTACAATAAAATAATAATAACTGTAATCTCTTTTCACAGATAATGGTAGTCACAGAATACCAGCGTTGCGACAGTTAGCTGTCAGGGCAAATGTTGCCAACCATAAATTATTATAAATGTTTTTGTAATCATTGTGTGTATGTATATGAGTAGGCGTGTCTATGTGTGTATATAGGTGTATCCTAACGTTAAGTTGTACTTATATGAATATATGAATAAAAAAAAAAACAAAACAAAATATTTTTTTTCTTCACTAATTTTGTGTATATTTTACCAAAGTAAACTTTTTAGAAAATCATCTATCTATCACATTGCTACTTCAATCTCAAAGATACCTAAATCTCAGGATAACGTGAAATGCTTTTATTTCGGACTACGCTAACGTTGGATGCACCTGGCCTTTACAGTGTCGTACCAATTGAACTTCGAGTTCAACTGACGAATAATCTTTAGTAAAAAGTTTATAACTTACGCCACACGGAAACGTACAAGCTCCCGCCGTAAAGTAGGACGTATAAATTAAATAAAGCCTCGTTGTGATGATTTAAAGTCCTCCCTTAATGAAGTAAAGTTTTGTTTTAGAATTATGTTTGTTCGGCCGCCTCTAATAAAGGGCGCTGATTTTAATGTCCACTTATTATTTATTATATTGCATACCTGCTCTTACCCACGACTGCGTCTGCTGTTTGAAAATTTTTTTCGGACTACTCTAATGCTGTAGCTGGCCTTACAGCTTCACCGGACGATAGGGGGCGAGTGCAGATAGCACTCCAAACTCGCTGAAGGACTGATGGTGCGGCTAAAATGCGGATGATCTATATGTGTTCGTCTATCCCTTCACCCTAAGCGCAATGGGCAATAATCGAAATTTTGCCGTAAATATTTACGTCCCAGTCTACTAGGCTGACTCTATCATTTCAGTATATATAAAGGTATTTTATCATTATTCTTAAAATTAATTGTAATTCCAATGTCTTGCATATTTCTTTAATGTCTTGCTTTGTTCATGCGAATGAGCGACATCCTTTTTTAGTAAAATTTTTTGGTTACGTGTAATTTTGAAACAAACTTGTTTAAAGAAATCTGATTGTTGTAGAACGTTCATATTACTTGCTTATAATTAAATAAACTCAATGAAATTTTGTCTATAGGATAAGCTATAGACAAAATTTCATTGAGTTTAATTAATTATTCAAGATTTTTTTTATAGTAGAACATTTCGTATAGTAACAGATAAGGGACATACAGCCTTAACAACAACTTATTGTAAACATGTACAACATTTATTTGAAAAGAATACGAGCTGAATTTCTTATCAACTCGAAATCATTCCTAACTGACGGTAGATTTGACATATCATAAGAGTCTGTTACTACCTGATAATAATGATATTTTGAATTTTTAACATCAGAGATGCAGTCTGATTTTTAGCAATTAAAAAATATTGTTAAAGAACCACCATTGTCTATCTCGTATAACGGTAATAATATAATTTTGTAAAGTTTACAAGTACATTCATCAAAGACTTGCTGAGCTCCACAATCGCTTGTCATCCATAGAATTCAATTATGAGCGCTTCCGAACGTAGATGTTTGTATAATTACATTCCCAGAGAATATCTCAGCAAACAAACCATTCCAAATATGTCTCAATTTAATTGTTTTACAGATTCAATTGTACAATATTGTAACGAAGACCAGAGTTGGGGCAAGTGGCCGCCAAATTGAGATGACACAGTGTAGAAATTTATTGAGATCATTAAATTGTTAGTTAGATATTTATATAGTCTGTGACCATGTATTACATAGAACATAATGTTATGTTTATGCTGATGGCCTCAGTGGCCTAGCAGTTTAGCACACTGCCTTATTTCCGACGGTGGGGGGTCGATTTCTCGAATGGTACAAACACTTATATTCATGAGAATGATATGTAATAACAAAAAATGAAATATTTTCAAAGCTTCGCGTTTAGTACACATAAGGTTAAGTGGGTTTTACCACACATAATTTTAGGGCAATAAAATTTCTTTCTCAACATTTCGACTAGGTTATATTAGCCGCGGTCACGAGCTGACGGGACTAACAGGGAATGTCAATGAAAAAACCCGTTTAACTATATGGCTAAAAAAATGTATATAAGTATTTCTATAACTTCAGACAGAGTTAGCGTTTAATCGCTCCATAAGTCCTCTCACACATTCAATCTATTTTCGTCCGGTGAAACAGCAAAAGTCAGCTACGGTCAACAAAATTAAATAAAATGGAACAATAAACAGAGTTTTCACTTTGTAATATTGTTCATAATGATATTACAATAATATGGTTCGGTTCGGCCAAGTTCGGTGCCATCTTTGACGTGTGCCACCGAACATGGTTCGTGCTAACAGTGGTGACCGTGATTATGAAGACGTCCTGGTACAGAAGACACACAAATAGGACCAACCAGGACCATTGTGGCACTGCACCCACTGGTGCTGTGACACCGACCACAATGTACCTGTCCCGTCTACATGACGCCACCACGGTACAGGGCATTGTCAACTACATACGGAGTAACCTGACATTGAGGGTGACGCAGCTAGAGTCGAGTCGTAACGCGAGTTTCAATGCGTTAGTGTCCCGGGTCCCAACCAACATGCTGCCCACCTTCATGAAGGAGGACTGCTAACCGAAGAGGGTGGTGTATCCGCGCTACCGTGGCAGATTACCGTTGTCACTGCCATGACCACAGAGACAGTTTATATTTTATTACTGTTTCATATGTATATAAGATATTATATATGTATACAAGGGTCATGTAGCTTGAATTAAATAAATAAATAAATATATTTCGAGAATAATTATCACATTTTTACATTCAGTCAATCTCAATTGGCATCTACAGTTTTCTGAAATTCCATTTTATCTTAAGGGGTTACATGGGTTTCACGAATTCAAAAAAACGAAAAATTTTTTTTTGTCTTATTAAATTCTATAACATCTCTAGAATATTGTCCTAAATTTTCAAGTTGATCCGACTAATAGTTTCGGAGATACAGCCTTGAAAAGGTGGACGCTCGAGGTCAGGTATAGGCTGAGGGCGCAGTAGGTAAAACGCAGCTGCAGCTCATCTATTGTTTGTTAGCTGTAATTCTTGTCCCTTTTTTCTTTATACAAGGTAAACTACTGGAAAATATTTCATTTGGTGATTTCTCGTTAAACTACGAAGTTCATTTTGAGGTTATAAGTGTTTGTTGTGAATTTTATTCGATAAAAAATGCCGTTTAAAGTGTCTAGAACCCAGATAACGGAAGGTGTTCGTATCAGCATTATTATTAATTATGCACGGTATGGACCTAAAACTTGGCCCAAATTCCCATGAATATGCCCGAAATATGGATGAAAACCGGGTGACCGCAGCCGAAAAGAAATCTACCAGCGAGACTCGTGAAGCCAGGATTCGTCATAGACTGGAGCAAAAGGATGCCCTGGACAATGCAGGTGCAGCAGGTTCTCTACTTTATGGCCTGATTCAATGTAAGTTAAAAAAAACAAAAATTCCCACTTTTATTGTCTCTTAAAACTTTAAACGCGTTTTTCTCAATACTATGTTTTCAAAGACGGTTGTCAAGATTTCTCGCGAACTACTCAACCGATCTTGATGAAATTTTACACAGGTCTTCGAGATATCATTTACAAGGTCTTGAACGAAGGATTTTTTTTTATTTTAATTACAACTATTTTAAAAAAAAAAGTCGAGAAATTTTCATCGAAATTTGCATTTTTTTTATAAAAACGTCTGCCAAAAATCCAATTTTCATTTTTTTTTTTTTTTCCTTCGTCCAATACCTAGTTTATTGTCTTTACTAAAACACGTATTTTTTATTTTTATTTCAGATGATCCTGAAAGAAGTTCTGCTGACAACGCGGAGGCACCTTTTTTTCGAGGGACTACCGGAAATGGCGTCGTAATGACCGCCATTTTGATATTTTTTTTTGACAATTTTGCAAAATGTTTATTAAATATGTATCTTTTAAATAAAAAAAAAATTCATTAAAATATTTCATTTTTTATATGTAAAAAAAATTATTGATAAAAGGCCGTTTTTTGCCCGAGGAAACCCATGTAACCCCTTAACGATGTTTCGACGCCATTATGGCCTGCTTACGTCGTAAGCAAGTCTTACAGTGACAATTCATTTTTTACTCAAAACGGGACATTGATATTTATCTCAAATAGTAGACCACCTGATTTACTTTTATGTAACTAGAATGATAAATAAACCGACCACCCAACTGGTCAGAAGTGGCAACCGTTAGCCTATTTACACAAGTAAATAAAGTAGAAGTGTATGTTTCTGACTTAATTTTAACAGTTTGAAAGAATAACGATACTTACATTAAAAATAGTATTTCATATTTAATTTTCATTTTTGTCTGTTTTCTTGCTTATCTCCGAAACGGCTGGACCAATTCTGATGGGACTTTCACTCGCCGAGTAACTTACTTTTATTATTGTTTTTTTTTTTTAAGTCCATGTGGATGAAGTCGCGTGTAGCCACTCGAAGGACTCCTATGTCACTTCTCCTTAGTCTATGATTTCACTATCATGTTTTATTTCAAGAAACAAAATTAGTTTTTATGAGTGGTTTTAGAAAATTATGTTCGTGGGGATGAACACGTTTTTTTATTACTAAATTTAGACTCCAAATAGGACTGTCCCGCTCAAAACGGGACGTATGGTCACTTTAGCTTACGACTAAGACGGCCATTCCGAATATTTTAACAATCATCCGAACATTTTCCTCAGAATAATAACTTCACAATGGAGTTAATGGATACGAACGGCTTTATAAATCGCGAGTTTTGACATTTTTTTTATATAAAAATTTCTAATCCGAGCGCTTTGGGGAAATTAAATTGCTACTTAAAACGTATTTGTATCAGCAGTTGTAATGTTGTTGCGAGGTGAACAGAATTGGGTCATTTTATCCGACTATAAAAAAGGAAGGTAATGTAATACAGGGTCTAACCATATCACCGTTTACAATCCATTAAAAAATCAACATCTATTGCATTATTGAAGAAAACATAAAATCTTCTGCCAAGAACATCGCCTACTGACGCCACTTTTTCTCGCAATCGTCTCCTGATTTATGATTTGGAACATTCAAAGTCAATGTAAAGTACCATGACATGGTCGAAGTATACCTTCCTACGCTTAATCATATCCATCCGATGGATGGATTTACCGACCGAAAAAATAACCGAATAAAAGCAGGCCACGAGAAATACGTCTAACCTTTTTATCTATCAAAAACAAAATAAATATACTATGTGCCAGAAACTGGGAATATATGTTCGGAACATGTGTACCAACACAATAGCAATATAAAAATTAAACAATAAAAATTCAAAAATCGAACGTATGTTGGCCGCGAAACTCGAAAAGTCACCTTTTAAATACACTATGTATATAATCATGCCAAATATTTATATAATATCAACCGTTTATTCAGTTTTCAAACAAAATCCCATGTCATCTAATTGACATCCTTCTCTCTGAAATCAGTTGGAAAATACTGAAACTGAAACTTAATAAAAATGGTATGCGGTCAAAGGAACATCCACGATCATACTATGTCGCAGGGTTGGTAAAGAGCAGTTAGATAGTTTTAGCCTTGTTAGAAATGAGAAGTTCTTTCCACATAGTAGTATAACTACCACGATAATATAAATATATACAAGAGTGTGTATGTACTGGTATGTATGTGACATACCACCCTATATTGGTCGAAGAAAGAAAATTAAATAATAATAATAATCTATTTAATACCATATAAACATTCATAATAACAAATGCAACCTAATGAATAGTTAGTCGATTTCCATATCCTAGACATATTTACTTGTAATTTCCTAGAATTTTGTACAATGGCAACTTGGTCTCAAGTGACATAATATCAGTATATCCAGTTAATTAATAATAAATTACAGGATAAGAGGCATGATGCCTTAGACCTCCGTAATGGCAATTATGAGTGGTAACACTGGTGTCACATGATAACATGTGCAATAAATCCAGGACAATTTACAAAACGCCATCTAGTTTATTGGTACGACTAATAGTTGTACTTAAATACATTTTCTTGTAATAGCGTACATAATATACATAGTAAACACCCAGACACAATACAAACAATGATACTCATGAATACAAATATTTGCACCGTGCGAGGAATGGAACCTCCAACCATCAGAAGAAAGGCGATGTGCTAAACCGCGGGACCACCAAAAACCTAAATGAAGAGTAAGAAATGGAAATAATATTTATGCACTTAAACTCAATATAAGCATTTTAATTATTTTTGATTCTATCACTCATTCGGAACGCAGACTTATCACAAGAAGAATAGAATAGAATATAGAATAAAATAAAATTTTATTTATTTGTTTTACACAATAATAACATAAGAAATACAAGCAACAATTTACACATTAAAAAACTTAGTCAATGTGGATAACAACTCAGCATAATGCTTGAAACATAGTTTCCAGCGCTGATTTTCAGTTATGTCAAAATGTACAAGAAACTAGCGTGTTGCTCTTTTAATTAATATCACAGTACTGAAAACCATAACTATCTTAAAAGAGAATTATAGTATCGACAACCCTGCTAAATTACTGCAGGTGTAGTGCACATTTACCGTTTTGCAGAAATGTAGAGCTGTCTTTATCTGAAACGGAATGCAATAGGAACTACGGGAGCCTAACTTCAAAGGGAATTTTGGATGCCGTTTTAATTTGTGCCAAAGTGAATGTTCCTGTATCACAGAACAGACATTTCCGGGATTTAGCTGCGATGTGACAAATTATGTGGATATTTGTATTCTTTACGCAGTAACTTACGGGAACATCTTTATGTTTTTTTAGGATTGACTAGCTGCACTCGCGACTTCGTCCGCGTGGATTTAACAAAAACCTTAATTAGAGAATTTTTCTAAAATAAAAGTAGCTTAAGTTACTCCTTATTATATCAGCTACCTGCCAAAAAAATCCCGTAGAAATCGATCCAACCATTTTAGAGATTAGCCGGCACAAACAAACAGACAGACGAAAATTGTAAAAAAATGTTATTTTGGTGTATGTACCGTATTTATATTCATATGCATGTAGTAAAAACTGGTTATTTCAATATTACAAACAGACACTCCAATTTTATTTATATGTATAGATAATGGTACGTTTTGTTACTAATAAGTACTTATATCACTTGTCTATTACCCATAACACAAGCTCTGCTTACCGTGGGACTAGATGGCATCGTGTTAATTGTCCGGGGTCATTTAATTATTTTATGTATTATTATATTCTTTTAAAATTATATTGATTAAGAGTAGATTTTGTAATACTGTGTATAGCAAACAATTCCTGTCTTCTTAACATTTGTTCGTTTGATTGCCATCATTCTGGTAAAAAGCCACTATTTTGAAAGCGGTGGAAGGGCTGTAGCAGGCAGTGATATGTAACCATTTGTTCCGGTTCAAGAGGGCCGTGGAATGTCTCCCGAACCGTGAAATACGGCCGAGGGTAGGCCCTTAAAACTGACAAGGTTAACTTTTGACTTTTGTGGGATTAAAATGATTTATACAAAGATCAAGTAAGTTTACTTACATATTATATCATACATGGCCGTTTATGCGTGTTACATAATAATAATAGTAGCTCAGGACAATTCACACAGCGCCATCTAGGTCCAAGCTAAGCAGAACTTGTGTTACGGATGTTAGACACCTGATACAGATACATAGATAATTTTTTTTGTAAATACATACATAATATACATAGAAAACACCCAGACTAATACAAACAATCATACTGACCGTGTGAGGAATTGAACCCGAGAGCATCAGAAGTAGGACTGTGTACTAAATCTCTAGAAAACCGAAGCGAACAAATAATATTACTAGCAATTATTTTGGTTCTTTTACTGCTCACACTTCCATGTCTTATATCGCCCCCTTTCAGATAACAATTATGATATAATATATACATATATGTCAATATATCAATAAAATTATTTTCATTTATTTATTTATTCATCCAAAACAAAACAAATTGTGTAGGATTACATGATAGTAACATTACAGTAAATTTTTGTCAACAACATAATAGCAACTTAAATATTAAATCTCGGTATATCAGATAGCAGAGTCCAGTAGGTCCTCATAAGTCTTATAAGTATGACTATTATAACGATGATCATAGTAACACTTATTCAATTCAATAAAAACGTCCTTGATCTGGTCTTGAAACAATGTGAAATTATAAACAGTTTTTAGATGTATTGGTAAATTATTAAATAATTTTACAGCTTGATATTTCTTACTATGTGTAACTATTGTGAATTTAGGAATTATTTGGGACTGCAGATCTTTTCTCCTAGTACTTTCACGGATGAATCTTTCTTCGTTAGTCTCTACCTGAGTTAAGTTTTTCATCAAATTACAAACAGTCGCCAAAATGTATAAATATGTATTATTACTATATAAGACAGACATTTTCGTATTCACAATATATATATTTTTTTATACTATGATGACAACACACAAGCATACGGCCCATCTGATCATAAACGGTTACCGTAACGACTAAATCTAAAATAATTAATATACATTCGACGGCCTCGGTGGTCTAGCGGTTTAGCACACCTCTATACTTCCGATGGTTGCAGGTTCGATCCCTCGCAGGGCACAAATATTTGTATTCATGAGTATGATTGTTTGTATCGGTCTGTGTGTTTTCTATGTATAATAAGTATGTATTTACGAAAAAAAAACTATATCTGTTTTATTTGTATCAGTTATCTAGTACCCATAACACAAGCTTTAGCTAGCTTAACTTGAGGCTTGATGGCGCTGTATGAATTATCCTGAGATGATTATTATTATTATATAATGTGAATTATTGTATGGAATAAATATTATACAAAACAATTTCCCTTCATATAATGATATAATTTTATAGAATTTTGTTATACCACGTTTTATAGTGACTGACGTTTCATGTCAAGTCACACGGGAATACTGTCGAACGGGATGAAAAGTATCCTATGTCCTTCTCCTGGATCTAAACTACCTCCCTGGCAATTTTCAGCTAAATCGGTTCAGCCGTTCTTGAGTTATAAGTGGAGTAACTAACACGACTTTCTATATAAATAAAGATAAATAATTATATAGATAATTTTCTCTATTGCTCACGTGTCTGCCTTGTGACAGACAAAGCCGTGTATTTAATAGTCTGTATAACACAAAGGAAACATATATCGCTGTGTGCTCCAGTTGCAGATGAATTAATGAAAGAGAACTCGGTACTGGCTGGGGATATACCACAACCGGTTGCCTATTCAATGATAAATCTCAATAATATTGTACACGCAAAAGTATGTGAGTATGGATGTTTGTTACTCGAAAGAGTAACAAACATCCATACTCACATACCTTTTTTATGCGTGAAAACGCAAAAACTACTGAACGGATTTTGATGAAACTTTACAGTAATATAGCTTATGCGTCAGAATAACACATAGGCTATATTTTTTATTGATTTTTAATGCGGCTGAAAGCGCGGGCAAAGCTAATAATATTATAAACGCGAAAGTTTGTGAATATGGATGTTTGTTACTCTTTCACGCAAATGCTACTGAACGGATTTTGATGAAACTTTACAGTAATATAACTTATACATCAGAATAACACATAGGCTATTTTTTTTATTGACATTTAACGCGGATGCAACCGCAGGATAAGCTAGTAATATTATAAAAGCGAAAGTTTGTGAGTATGGATGTTTGTTACTCTTTCACGCAAAAACTACTGAACGGATTTTGATGAAACTTTACAGTAATATAACTTATACATCAGAATAACACATAGGCTATTTTTTTTTATTGACATTTAACGCGGATGCAACCGCAGGATAAGCTAGTAATATTATAAAAGCGAAAGTTTGTGAGTATGGATGTTTGTTACTCTTTCACGCAAAAACTACTGAACGGATTTTGATGAAACTTTACAGTAATATAGCTTAGGCATCAAAATACTACATAGGCTATATTTTTTATTAAAATTTAATGCGGGTGAAATCGCGGGATCACCTAGTATACCATGACTTCTACCTACAACTTCATCTGCGCAATCATGATGATTTTCTAATGGATGTATATTTGTTTACTTATTTATTTGCGCAATTAACTAAATAGTTAATATTATAAAACACGTTCAGTAATATAGCATACAATATTTCGAAATAGCATCATTTATTTATATCATTTAAAATATTTTAATATTAATTATAGTTTAGAATATCTTATAATAATAACAAATATTGACAATTAATTAAATATTAACATTCTACTACATTCCATAATGTTTTTAAAGTAAGAAGTTATGAAGGACTAATGTTTAGAATTTATAATGCTTCTGATTACAGAATTAAGACTTGTACACTGGAAACAACAGAATATGATGAAAGTTACCACCATTTTACATACCATATTCTGATAAATAAATATATTATTATCATTAATGACTACTCACAACTAAATCGTAACGTTACGTTTCGTTGCGTATCGTATCATTGATACCATAATGTAATGCAATTTGGCGGCCCGGTGCGGTACATGTCCAGCAATCAATGTTTCAGTATTTGCGTGGACAACAAGCGATAATGGCCGACCATTAAACAAGCTAGCACGAACGTGTCCACATCATGTTTGCATCCCGACTATGCACGTATTACTTGAATTACTGTTCACACAACACATAGATAGATAAAACATTTATTGCCAACATTATCAAATCATAAAGAATATACAAAATAATAAAAAAACATTCAAAGTTGGGGATAGGAGCTGCCTCAGCTGTTGCTGATAAGCACAACCTCAATGAGGTGCACCCATACAGCGCTGATTTTCAGGCAGCACCCGTTATTTATTAAAAAGAAAAACATTACAGATTTGCGGTTTTGTCTAATTCACAGTTATTATTCATTCACATACATGTAAATTTATGACATTTAAAACAGCAATAAACAATTCTTACTAATAAATGCGAAAGTAACTCTGTCTGTCAGTCCGTCGCGCTTTCACGCCAAAACTACTGACCGTTTTAAATGAAATTTGGTACACAGATAGTCTAGACCCTGAGAAAAGACAGTAAATGCAAGAACATCGTATCTGTTATCTATACTAACAAAGAAATTTATATTGCAATTAAGAAATAGGGGTTGTTGGTAGAAGGGTGAAAATTTAGGGTAGTACGTATTTAAAAAAATGTTAAACGAGAAATTATGTCACTGAAATAAAAACTTTGTTTTGGAATGACTTATCATTTAGGGATATAAAAATAGATAAGTACCTATAATCAAACGTACGAGGTATACATTTAAAATTTGATCATAATCGGTTCAGTATTGTTCCATAGCAGATCAGACATTCAAGGTGATATGAAGTTTTTATATATTAATATACTAGCTGACCTAGCGTACTTCGTAACGCCTAACAGTCGATTCTCTATTTTTTTAGTTTATTTAATACTTATTCTACTATTCAGGACGCTGGGTCAGCCAATAAGATAAAAGAAAGTTGTGGTTATGGTTGGCGTGTTGATATACAGAAGGAGTGATATTAATAAAAGATTGAATATATGACAGTGTATATAATAAGAGAATTAAAAATAACAAATAATAATTAATTTAACAACTCATTTAGATCAGTAATTTGCAAGCGAATCTATTTGACATTTTGACAATATACTTTTTATTAAATGTGTTTGTGTTATATGGCTAGTTTATGCAAGGAGGTTGGTAGCCTACATTACTCCCCCCTTGAGACCTGGCTAAGGGCGATAAAAGTCTGGTAAATGTACACGACGTCCAAAACGAGTAGTACGATTTGTGGTAATATTGTAATCCTGATTGGTAGACTCGTGTTGGTCACTGAGAATAAAAGCGGGTTTAAGCCTATCGATAGACACAGTAACTTCTTTACCCTTTACAAGCAATTTAAAAATTTTATCACCTCTATGTGTTACAACATATGGACCTGTATAAGCTGGTTGAAGTGAACTACGCAAAGCGTCTTCTCGGAGGAAAACGTGATTGGTAGTGGCTAAATCCTTAAAAATAAATATTTTGTCACTTCTGTGACGTGAAGCAGCAACAGGTTTAATTTTATCTGCAAATGTACGTAAACGTGCAAGAAAATCTGTTACATCGGTCGATCCTTCTGAAGAACGATCGAAAAATTCACCAGGCAGTCTTATCGGCTCTCCATAAATAAGATCTGCCGTAGAAGCTTGTAAGTCTTCCTTAAAAGAACTTCGAATACCTAATAGTACCCACGGAAGTGATTCCGTCCAAGAACTATTTGCATGGCACATAATTGAAGTTTTAAGTTGCCTGTGAAATCGTTCAACAAGACCATTACAAGCTGGATGATAGGCTGTAGTTCGTTTGTGTTGAAACCCAGTCATCTTAGACAAATGTTCGAACATTGCCGACTCAAATTGACGACCACGGTCTGTAACAATTTCTTCAGGACAGCCAAATCTAGAAATCCAGCCAGAAAGTAACGCCTTAACGACAGATTCTGCTGTAATATCTATTATAGGTATTGCTTCCGGCCATCTTGTAAATCGGTCAACAGCAGTGAGACAGTACCGATAACCTTGAGATGAAGGCATAGGACCAATAATGTCAATGTGCACTATTTTAAATCGTGCTCGAGGTAAGTCGTAAGTGCCTAATGGAGTGGATACGTGACGACTTACTTTAGCACGTTGGCAAGCTATACATGACTTAGCCCACAATCTGCAGTCCTTTCTGATGCCAGGCCAAACAAAGCGCTGAGCTATTAATTTAGCTGACGCGTTAGGACCAGGATGGCTCAGAGAATGCAGACTGTTAAAGATTTCTCTTCGAAATGTCTTGGGTACGAACGGCCTAGGAGTTGCTGTACTGATGTCACAATACAAGGAAACGCAACTTCCAGGTAATTCTCGTTTTTCAAGACGCAAAGAATTTGGATTAACTAAGAAATGAGATAATTCGGAATCAGTATCCTGTGCTTGTGCTATAGCCACTAAACTGCTTGGTGATTGTAGCTCTTCTACACGAGATAATGTATCAGCTACCACATTATTCTTGCCGGATATGTGATGGATATCAGTGGTAAACTGAGAAATATAATCTAAATGCCTATACTGCCTAGGCGAGCAGTTAACTTTCCGTTCATGAAAAGCAAAACTGATCGGTTTATGGTCAGTATAAATTATAAAATGTCTAGCCTCGAGCATATGACGAAAGTATTTTATTGCTTCATAAATTGCTAATAGTTCCCGGTCATATGGTGAGTATTTTTGTTGAGATGGACTGAGTTTTTGAGAAAAGAATGCTAAAGGCTCCCAAACGCCATTCCTAAGTTGTTGTAATACTGCACCTATAGCTGTATCTGAAGCGTCAGTCACTAACGCGAGATTGCTTTCGCAATCAGGATGGGCTAAAAGTGTAGCATTTTCCAGACTTTTATCGCCCTTAGCCAGGTCTCAAGGGGGGAGTAATGTAGGCTACCAACCTCCTTGCATAAACTAGCCATATAACACAAACACATTTAATAAAAAGTATATTGTCAAAATGTCAAATAGATTCGCTTGCAAATTACTGATCTAAATGAGTTGTTAAGCCTACAAAGTTATTAAGCCAATAATTACATTATGTCAAAAAATACAAATTATAAAGCAACTAAAATTATTTTAATAGTCAATAAAATATTACAATTTCATATTTTTATTATTATTGTTTTTTATTTTTATTGTAGTACTTTATGATACACGTTATTCTTTATGTGAATAATGGCAACTTCATCAATAGTAGGTGCATTAAAATGTCCTGCATGTTGGCCCACAGGAGTTTTATCAGCTCTAATAACAATTTTGTGATCATCTGATGATCACAAAATTATATCTATTGCACTATTAATGGAAAATTGCCTTGCCGTCGTTATCTGACACTGGTAACAGTGAACATGCTCTGCGATATATTGATCTTCTATCTAAAGTAAAGGAAAAAATGTATTATAAAAATATGGGTTATAATAATTGTGAGTAATATACATACAATAGCAAATATTATTACAACCCTAAAAAATTAATATATTAAAAATAATATATATTAATTAACAAGTCAATTTATTAAAATGGCGTATATTTTAAGCACTTGTCGACCGTAGTTGTCGTAACTCGGAAGCGCGTAAATTATTATACATATTAAGTAACTTGTGAAAAATGTCCCCCAACTTGGGCGACTTGTTACAAGTTTAATCTGGACTCGAGCGGATTCTGGCGGATTAAAGCGGCTTTAACGGTTATAAAACTAAGATTAGGACGTTATGAAATAGGGTTGAGATATTCATAGGTATTCACATTTCTAACTTTTACAGAATAGAATAGAAAATAGTAGATTCTTTATTCAAATTAACTTAAAGCACTTTCGAATAGTCATACTTATCCGCCGTTGTATATCTTATTTTTTTTTAAGATCGTTGTATGTTTAGTTAATTTAAATGTATTTACTGTACAATAAAGTGTTACGAACAAACAAACTTATTTTTCTCTCTTACCCACGACTTCACGTGGAAATGATTTTTTTTTTAAATAATGGTAAATAGATGTATTTAGCTCTCTCGGCGTTACGAGTAAATTGCACTAGCCATGATCAGAAACTGAACTTTTTAGAAATAACTTTATTTACCATTAAATTATATTCATGTTACGATCCTGTTAACAATATATCTAATATATAAAATTCTCGTGTCGCGGTGTTTGTTACCAAACTCCTCCCAAACGGCTTTTTTTTATAAAATTTTATGTTCATATCTGGTAGACCTAAGAATTGGCCAACATCTATTTGTTATACTCCTCAATGATAAGGGTGACTCACTCCTAGATATTTTTCTTATTTTAACAAAAAAATAATATGTTTATTATAATTTAGCATACCATAAATACAAAGTACTTCACATTTTCATCCTTCTATCAGCAACACCTATTTTTTGTTTTATTGGAATATTATTTTTATGGCAAAACAACATTGCCGGGACTACTAGTAAATAATAGGATAGATATAATACTACTCACATAAAAGTTTCTTAAAAAATATCACAGCTTCTAATAGGTATGTATGCATAAATCCCTGGTTCCCATGATTTTCGGGCGTCGTACAACTCGTTATGTAAATTGGAAACGTTCCTTAATGATATGTCATTTCTCAACTAACTTCAAAAGGATTTCAATTCTACTGTACTTTTATGTGATTACGCGATATCAACGTGAATTTGTGGTGATTATTTTTATTAATCTATGTAAGAAAATGGGGTATGTAAAATAAGGAATATGTAAAAAAAACATTTTTTAGTTACATCTATTATATATTAATTAAAATATATATAAATGCAAATAAATATTGTTTAATGTTTGATTCTGTCATCTGGATATGTTTTGTATTGTAATGATTATGTGATTCTTCTTCTTCCGACCATTTGGAGTCGGCTCTCCTAATCTTTCTTCTCCAGTGGTGTCTATTTTGGACTGTTGCTGGCTCTATATTTTTTGTGATGATTTTGTGATAATTAATTTAATATATATTATACTAGCTACTCGTCCTCGCTTCGCACGGATATACATGTATAATAAACCTTCCTTTTGAATCACTCTATCTATTAATAAAAACCGCTTCAAAATCCGTTGCGTAGTTTTAAAGATTTAAGCATACGTAGCGACGGACAGACAGCTACAGCGATTTTGTTTTATTGTAATGATTATATTTTGTTTCATTATAAAAATATTGAAACAATATAGAAATATAGAAATAATTTTTATTTAATTAAACTTAAGGTAAGCACTTTTGAATGGTCATATTTTTATAAATCTAGCACTCATTGAGCATCAAAATTGTTGTGTTGTGATGTGTGTTGTAATAAATATTATTCTATTCTATACGACAGTTTTGTCAGCATCCTTTATTAAAAGGAGACCAGCTGCATATATCTATCTCGTTTCACTACCGTCTGACGTCGTGTACGTACAAGCACTGCAATATCTAAAATATGAATCTAGCAGCTTGCGCGTTTAATATTACAAACCACTTTTATATTTTATACCTCAATTTAATCTTAATAATTGACACCCTCTAATATACATATTTTAATAAAATTTATAAAATCCAATTTTTTTACCAGTAATTTCATAATTCTCAATCAGTTTAGTAATGACATAATGATCTACCAACGCACAGCCCAAACCACTAGACGGATCGGGCTGAAATTTAGCATGCAGGTAGATGTTATGACGTAGGCATCCGCTAAGAAAGGATTTTGATTAATTCTACCCCCACGGGGATAAAATAGGGGATGAAAGTTTGTATGAAACTTTGTCAATTTTAAACCGATCGGGCTGAGACTTTGCATGCATAAAGCTACTATGACGTAGGCATCCCCTAAGAAAGGATTTTGATAAATTCCACCCCTAAGGAGATAAATTAACGCGAGCGAAACCGCGGGCAAAATCTAGTACATCATATTATGCCAAATACCAGATATATAGATAGATACATGACGGCCTCGGTGGTCTACCGGTTGAGCACATCGTCTTACTTCGGCGTCGAGGATCGCATGTTCAATTCCTCGCACGGCACAAATATTTGTATTCAGTATGATTGTTTGCATCTGTCTGGGTATGTTGTGGGTGTATTTACGAAAAAAATATCTATGTATTTGTGTCGTATATCTAGTACCTATAACACAAGCTTTAGCTATAGCTTAACTTGGGTGTAGATGGCGCTGTGTGAATTGTCCTGAGATATTTATTATTATTGTTATTTTTATCTTATCTTTCTCATCTTTTATCAGTTTAAAAGAAGGTAATACCCACACTTGGCTAAGGCCCGTGTGGGTGAGCCATATGTGCCTTAGCCAAATGTGGGAGTGATTGTGCTGTGTGAAGATATTATTGAGGAAATCAAGAATTTTCTAGTTATGGGACAGGTATTCATTATTGTGGATTTTTGTGAGAGATATGTTTTACTTGGGTGAATATTTAATGTTTGCAGATTATTTTTATTATTATTGTTATAAATAGATAAGAATTTTAATATCTTAGTACATAGAAATTGGTTCAATTACATTTTGTTCATTACGGCCCTCTATTTCACGGAAATGTGTATAATGTTTTTTTTATTGATATAATGAATTTTTTATGCACAATATAAAAAAAAATTTTGATCTCCTTCTCTATATAAAGTACAATCTTTGGAATGCACTTCCTCTTGGCCTCAGTAGATGGCAAACCATGAAAAGATTGGTTAATATTATTCGAAATTTTCAGCTTGCTCTGTTAATTGTATTTCAGTTTAGTGATATGGCAGTGAATTACAAGACATGGCATATTAATACTACGGAATAGCAACACATATTGCTATTCCGAAGTGAACGTTAAAGAAAAGTTAGCAAAACATTTCAAGTTTCAAGAAAATGAAGAAAACACACCCTCACTTTATACCCTTATGCTATATATGCATATAGGTGACTATTTTCACTTACCATCAGGAGGACCGTAAGCTATTTCAATTACATCTAATAATATTCTGATATCACAGTGTTGCCATACCGTCTAGTCTCCAAAACAGCTTAACCGATTCTAATGAAAAAAATTTAATAGGTATACTTGGTATGTCTGAATAGGTTGTTATCTATTTTTTACCCCTAAGTGATTCAGTAATTAAAAATGCATACAACCCTAAATTAACAACCACCTACCAACAATCTCCATTTTATTTAATAAGGTAAATAAAGTAAATAATATATATAATAAATGAAAACCGTTTATTTCCTAAAATAGCAAGAATATTAGTAATTATTATTTTTAAAGGACGACCTCGGTGGTTTAGCGATCAAGCTCACCGCTTTACGACCGATGGTCGCGGGTTCGATTCCTCGCACGGCACGAACATTTGTATACATGAGTATGAATGTTTGTATCGGTCTGGGTGTTTTCTATGTATAATATTTATGTATTTACAAAAAAAAAACTATGTATATGTATCTGTTATCTAGTACCCATAACACAAGCTCTAGCTAGCTTAACTTGGGTCTAGATGGCACTGTGTGAATTGTCCTGAGATTATTATATTATTATTATTATATTAATAGCAATATTAATTTATACAGTCAAATACTGTTTACGGGGTTTGCTTGTTATATATATTAAGCAGTAAAATAGTTAGTTTGTACACGCTAATCTCTAAAACTGCCAGTCGCATTCGGAAACTAACTTTTTTCGTTATAATTTACTATAGTAGACTCGTACTAAACTTCACAATTTTATTACATTCCAGTGAATTGCAGCTGTGGATGTCTCCGGGGCTGTACTTTGGCTCATGTAACTGAAACATTCCGGTTTCAGTGTCCCAGTTTGTAAAGTTACCAATGCAGTGGTTTATGCGCTGAAAATTGGTTAGATGGGAGAGAATGCATACAGTATTTTAATCTCTACAATTGTACACAATTTCCTACAGAACATTTTGCCAATTATACATTTCATTTTGCCAATTATCACAATTTCTTGCAGCACATTACGTCAATTGCGGGGTAATAATACGATGTTGTCAGTTGAGACGATGTATATTACAGATGATAATGGACTGACAAAATGACATAAAAATATTAATCATATATATATATAATATTATTTTTAATTAAATATTGTCTACTAAGCACTGCCGTGTTTAAACTGTGTCATCCCACCTTACATTTTCCTATTGTCATTTAGTATATAAGATTAGTTATGAAACCAATTAGTTTTACTAGCCATTATCAAATGCATGTGTTACATTGATGTATGTATATGCTGGACATGTAGTACACATTTTCTCACATGATAACGCCAATTGTACACATTTTCTCCTCATGACGAGACAGCTTTCCGAATTAGAGGTAGAGAAAAAAAAACAATGACAAAAGTGCTTAAATTAAGCTTACTTGAATAAAAGATTTTATTATTATATTCTATTACGGAAGTAGACTTTTTAAATAGGGTGAGTATCCTTAGATTCATCTATTTCTGCCGCCAAGCTACTTGCTTTATCAGATATTTCAGTTAGAGATTAGGGAGTGAAATAAATTATAAGAATCAAGACATCTTAGTCCTTCAAGTTGACAACGCGTGGTTTCGCAGGCGTCATGAGATAACGAAATGTCTGTAATGCTGTTCATATATGTATTTTTTATACCACAAAGTGGCAAAAAAGTATCCGGCCCATTTGATGGTAAATAGTTACCGTAGCCTATGGACGCCTGAGTCACCAGGAGCGTCACATGCGCGTTGCCGAACATATGTATAAACAACGCTTACCACTTACCATCAAGTCCTCGTCAGGTTGCTTTCTATTCCCATTACATAAAAAATAGTTTTTTTTAGGTTGATCATGGTTAAATTTTATTTTATGTAGGCAAAGGCAATCAGTTAGCGTTCATAGTTAGTCAGTGTTTTTTTATTGATGATTATGGAATCTTACATCCGCCTGCGTTAACAGTTTATGCTGGCGGGGCACCAGTGGAGGACGATAAGATGAGTATGAGGTCAGGTCAGTTAGCCCATCGTGAAACATTCACCAGGAATTTATCACGATAGTTTCCAAGCGGAACCGCGTGGAGGTCAACCTGTCTTGGTACATTGCTAGCGATAGAGTAATTAGTCACATCAATAACTATCCCTTCCACCTTCATAGTTAGTGTTGTAGTCAAATTATTTAATCCTTTACGGACGTTATCGGATGACCGTTTTGTAGAGGTCTTCGTTATCTTTAATAATCTCACCCAATAATTTGAAGACTAAAATTGTAACTCACTAGTTCTTACCCGCAACTTTACTCGCTTAACTGACATCTCTATGGACCGTGATAGTAAATTCAAATTTTGATGTAAAATTTGAGTTTTTGGGTTCACCTTTATTAATGATGAATAATTATTTAATTGAATTAGTGCTAATCGGTAGTTTGTTTTCACACACTTAAACTTAAATTGTAAAGTAAGAATAATATTATTTAAAAGAGCAACACACAAGTCTTGCTCGTGCTTCTTGTGATGAGACAGCTTTCCGAATGAGCGGTAGATTAAAAAAAATGTGATGACCATTCAAAAGTGTAAATGTAAGTTTATTTGAACAAATGATTTTCTATTTTATTCTATTAATATCATCGAAATCTGTCTTTTCATGGCCTAAACACACTATAGGACGTTGGTTGACTTCTGAGCTACTTTTACACGTACGCTTTTTTACGCACGAATTGGCTTTCACGCGAGAAAAAGTATGCATCTAAATGTAGATAAAAAGACTGAGGAAAACCGCGTGCACCGCCAACTCGCGCATTCCTGCGTCCTTCAATTGTGCGTGCTTCAGCGCCATTTTGTAATAATTAATTATAATTGCAAAATGGCGGACATGTAACTGTAGGGCCAGTATATAATTATAGAGATTATTGATAATTTATAGATTTTAAATGTGTCTTTGGATTATAAGACCTTTGGAATAAAAAATAAAACTTTAAAAGATAGTAAAATGACATAAAATGAACGCACCGCACAAACAGTGACGAAAGAGTGAATACAAAAAAAATAGTTAAACTGACTTCCTGTAAGAATGTAACGTGTCGAGGAAGCTAATGGTTAGTGATTAAAATAATCCTGTAAAATTTCTGTACACAGTATTCTATTTCGTTGGACGCCTTTCCTCCAGAAATGTCTTGTATTTACCGATGTAATAGGATGTAAACAAACTTTTCATAAATAAAATATCGCTTATATATATCATGATATAATAGTTTTTATCAATCTATAATAAAAGTGGATGTATTAGGAAGGAACTGGCTTCTGTCATAACGGCTAATTCTAAGGCTATTTCAGAAGCCAGGATTATACAGAAATACTAAAAGGATTGATATTGTCTTGAAAGTGTAATTATAAATAACATTATAACGATTCTTCTGGATTTTATATACAGATTTTTTTTTAACAGTAAAATATACAATGATGCTCAGGTATGCGTAAAATAATCGGTAAATGCTGGCAAAAAACGCATTGGTTTCAGCATTTAGAAGCTAAGATGTGACCAACACACAGATTAAACTTAAATAACACCAGGCCGACCAGTGGATGATGATAAGATGACGCTTAAGTCAGGTAAAAAACGTATCGGAATTGGTCCATTCATTTAAGAGCTATGTTGGTACCAACTAACCAATATAGCCACATTAAACTTATAACACCCATCACATTTTACTCGAACAAAAGAAAACATATTACAAATCCAAGAACAATAAGTTACTGTTCTTAGTTACAAATACAACATGTATTGCCATGTATTTTCGCAGAAACACGCTCGATATTAGACATTTTCTGAAAGTTGGCAACCCTACTCTTGACGCTATAAATTTCCAACTGTAAATGTAATAAAACCGCTTGAAGCATTTGAACAATTCGCAACTTGGGATTGCAAGTTGCAAGTTTAGAAGCCACAAGTGCACTGCTCTCCACCTCGAAGATGTACAAGTACCGACGTTGGGGAGACAGTTTCATATCTGACGCGAATGTCTCGAAATTTCATAACATAAAAACTTTTACATTCAAATTGCACTTGAATTTTCTACGTGTAATGGAATTATATTCTGATTCGAATTTCAAATCATAATTACAATGTATAAAATTATTGTAATTCTGCCTAATTTTTCATAAAACATTGTTTTCAACACACTTACTCGTAAAATAGATCTAATTTGACCTGTTTGTGTTTTAACGGAAATAGTGAAGTTATATTCCATGACCGCGCTATTTGCTTTTCTTATAAATTAAGGAATAACTGCCGCGCGGCGCCACCCTGTTGGCAGGGCGCTAATTTAAAAAAGTAAAACTTGAGTTTATTTCAAATCAATTCATCTATTTTGTTATCTCTAGTATATGTAATTGGTTTGTATTTATTAGTTGTAATTTTGTTTTAATTATTATCATTAATATTTTAAATAGTGCCCTCTCTCTCCCCCTTTTATATATATATTTTTGGTGCCACTGAAAACCAGCTGTATGTTCACCTAGGACATACATTAAAGCTGAGTGGAGCCATTTCAGTGCATTATTGGATGTAAAAAATGTTTATTTTATGTTTATTTTTTAATTATGGTAAATTAAGTTTAATTATATGTACATTTTACATTTCTTTCTTTCATATTTTATAAAATGTCGTACGAAATACGTGCGTATTCAACATACTAGGTTCTATTACGTCTGAAATTCCGCCTCGAGTGTTATAACCACCATAACGCAGTTATATCGTAATATGTATATTATTATACATTTTTATGACAATTTTATACTACAATACTATTGTACTACAGCTGAAAATAATATTCATATAAAAAGAAATACGTTATCCCTACAAATCAAATGTTAATTATTTCAAATTAACAGTTTTTCATGCATATGAATTAAATAAAGCACTTACACTTAGTACATAAAAAAAATCTGTCTTTCTCTCTGTCTGTTTGTTCTTGCTCGTTCTCGAGAATTTCTACACATGACTGCTTCTACAAACATATCAAAGTATTTGTTGTGAACTGTCTACGGAGCTGTTCATCTAACCACACTCTATCAGGGTTGTCAGATTGAATGTTTGAGCAATGACATAAAAAACTGTAAATTAAATATACACATGGTAAACTTAGGCCTGTGCTTGACAAAGATTTGTAGATTAAATATAAGAGGAAACGCCACTATATATACTATATAGTTATAGATCGATTATGCATAAACGAAATATCTCCTTTTACAAAGTACACACTCTATACTGAGGAGATAAAAACCACCACCTAATCATCAGTTATTGATGACTATGCAAGAATGCTTCAATGTAAGTTCATTTAAATAAATATTTTTCTATTCTATTCTCAAACTCTAAAAAAAAGGCGAGAACAATATATCCCTATAGGTCGCAGTGCTACATGCACGTCGCACAGAGTAATAGCCCAAGTTCCTTTATAAAAATATATATAAAAAACATGTTTTAGTTGGCTTTATTTCTAGAATCTACGTAATCCATGACTTAGTTACAATACATCTAAGCGGCAAAGCAACTCGTAACTTACAACTAAGCTAGGATATCAATTTACCAACCAAACAATCATGAGCTCGCTGCCACAAACCGTATAATTCTGAAAGCGGGAATCTTAAATCTGTTCCTAGAGCGAACAAGAAATATATATGCAAATAAAACAAAAGATAAATATAGTTGTACTTAGCACTGATTTATTGCGACTCAGTTGGGTGGACCGAACTACCTCTATATCTACTTAAATATATAGTTATACTATACTCGTAGGTATACACGTATTGTATACATAACAAAAATACAAACAAATTAATGGAGTATGAAGGTATAAAAGGGGGTCCTATCGCTTATGCGATATAGAAATAATCTTTTTTTTAAATAAACTCAATACAAGCACTTTTGAATAAATGTTATTTTAAATAAATAAATACACTGTAACAAGTAGAATCTCTAAGGGTTGATCACTTACAGACAACATTTGGGAAGAGGAGAAAAGACAGAAGGATGGTAAAATTACAGGTTAAGAGGCCTGACATCTTAGTCCCAGGAATGGCAACGCAAGAGTAGTATCATTAGTGAGTTTATAGGTAAATTTTGTTAGGTTTTTTGATAAACGGGGCTTAGTATTATAATCATGTGTTTAACAGATAAGGTTATTATTCACAATGGGTATATGATCGAAATATTTGGCCCCAAACTTAACTTACGTTAACGTATATTTGACCCCCAACCGGGTGTAAGGTCATGCCTCTGAGATGTCTCGCTTGGCCCACTGTATTGCCCACGCTCGCAATTAATTACTCAGAAACTCATTAATCTTGGTTGATGTGGATAAAATTTTGCTACCGAGAATCAGGCACGAATACGTACATTGTTTTACAAAACACGCCTATAAAGTTGGGCCATAACGTCACTGCCAATATCATTTTGCCTCCCTATATACGTATACAATGTATTATTCCATCATCATCATTTCAGACGTCCACTGCTCAACAAAGGCCTTCCTCAAAAATCTCCACGGCGATTGGTCTTGCTCTGCTCGCATCCAATTCTTTCCGGCGATCTTATCCTAATCGTCGGTCCCCCTTGTCAGTGGCCTTCCCACGCTGATCTTCCCCTCTGCTGAACAAAGGCCTCCCACAAAAACCTCCACAGCGATCGGTCCTGCGCTGCTCGCATCCAAATCTTTTTAGCGATCTAGACCTGATGTCCGGTCCACCTTATTGGAGGCCTTCCCAAGCCTCGTATTCCGGACCCTGGTTACCACTCGAGGACTTTGCTGCCCCAACAGCTATCTGTCCTTTGAGCTATGTGCTCTACCATTGCCACTTTAGTTCCGCAATTCTACATTTCTAATTAATTGATCGATTCATTCATTCATTTCTAAATCAAAACCAACCATTTTTAAATAATATATATACACATATATATATATTAACTATTGCCAATATCCGACCGCTATATAACAACTGAATGTGGCCCCACATTAAATATGAACCGTGACCTGCGCAAGTTAAGGGCGCTATAATCTGATTTATGTGCAAGGTCTATCATAAAAAATGCGGTCACACAAGAACAATCTCTCCACGGGCTGATGATAGCGTTAAACTGTTGTAATTAAATTTTATAGCTGTAATCTATTCACTTTCCTTACCTTAAGTTTATACAAAGTTGTGGATGCCTCTGCATTACTTATTTCAACCGCCTACCAGCTTTGTTAGTGTTTCGGTTAGAGGGTGACGTATAGAATAGAATATTATTTATTTAATTAAACTTAAATTTAAGCATATTTAATCTAATTAGGTTTGGTCGGCCAAATGTCAACACTAGGCTTCCAACCTGTATTCGAACTCTATTCAATGCCTGATGATGCCTCGTTTAGAGGCGAAACACGTGTAGCAATAGGGGTGTACACTCAATAACGGTCGGAATTTGATCACCATTAGAGAAGGTTATAACCGTAGTCAAGTTTCCGCACTGAATATTTGTGATCTCACACATGATAATTGTAGCGGAATTAAACAAAATAATATAAATGCATTAAGTACTTAAGTTTAAGCACGTTTGAATAGTTATAAGTAACCTAATCTCAAAACAATTCAATTCGTAAGTTCAGGGTTCAATCACTATTTACAGGTTTGACATCTACATATTTGTCTGTCTGTGTCTGTTACATTTTCAAGACAAAACAGTTGAACAGATATAATCAAATCTGTCGTAAAGATAGATTGCGTTATAGAGGAAAGTCATTCTTTAACTCAAAAAAGCGGCGAAGTTGTGAGTGATAGTTAGTAGATTATAAAGTAAGTTTTGAAGCATAAGGAGATCTAACTACGTAACTACAAAACTTTCATAAGGTCATCAACCGCCAGGCATAGAAAATAGAAAAAAAAAGAAGAACATTAGTGAACTCCGAATCCAGTTTTATCCGGTCCAATTTACAGGTCCCCAAAGGCTGCCTACGAAATACGAAACCACACTTGTGTACAGTCGGCGTCATAAAAATGTTACCATACTGAGTCTGCACTAATATTATATAGAGGAAAGATTTTATTTAGAACTAGCTGTACACGCGACTTCGCCCGCGTAGATTATACCTTTATTTTTTCTAAAATAAAAGTAGCCTAAGTTACTCCTTATTACATCGGCTACTTGCCAAAGAAAGTCCCGTCAAAATCGGTCCAGCCATTTCAGAGATTAGCCGGAACAAACAGACATATACACAAAAATTGTAAAAAATGTTATTTTGGTGTATGTACCGTATTTATATTCATATGCATGTAGTAAAAAACGGTTATTTCAATATTACAAACAGACACTCCAATTTTATTTATAGATGTAGTAATATCCTGGGACAATTCACACTCCATCTAGTCCCAATCTAAGCAGAGCTTGTGTTATTGTATTAGACAACTGATAGATACTACTTAGATAATTTTTTATATGTAAATCATACTAAGTGGGTACTAGCTGGCCGTGCATAATGTTGTTTTCCCATATAAATGAAAGCACTAATATCGCTGTTAAAAATAGAGCTTGAATATTTAAGGATGTAGGAATAATTTAATGCAGAATTTTAAGTATAAAAAAAATTAAAATGGAATAGTTATCGTCCATTCTCCGACTTACTGAATATATACATAAAATTTCATACGAAACGGTACGACTGATTCTCAATCAAGCCGTTTCGGAGGAATTCTGTTACAAACACTGTGACACGAGAATTATTATGACCACCTCGATGGTATAGCGGTCTAGCACACCGCTTTACGTCCGATGGTCGCGGGTTCGATTCCTCGCACGGCACAAACATTTGTATTCATGAGTACGATTGTTTGTATCGGTCTGGGTGTTTTCTAAATATAATATGTATGTATTTACGAAAAAAAAATATCTATGTACTCGTATCAGTTATCTAGTACCCGTAACACAAGCTTTAGATAGCTTAACTTGGGACTAGATGGCGCTGTGTAAATTGTCCTGCGATTGTTATTATTATTATTATTATATTAGATGTAGGTATACACTAATATACTTATAACAAAACGCAATTTTCTTGCTCATTCTTCTTGTGATAAGTCGTAGAATCAAAGATATGAGTATTCAAAAGTGCTTATATTAAGTTTATTAGAATAAAGATTTTTCTTTATTTCAATATATAATATACATATATGACGCCAACTGTATACGAGTATATTATATACGTATATATGTAGTATATAAAACCAACTTGCTACTTAAACATCTACTTTAGGAAGACATCTTGTTCGGCCGCAATTTATAGCCCAAGTTCTCAGCTTTTAACCAACAAATAATTACTTCATAAATTTATCATAAGCAAACTCGTGAAAAAAAAACTTTCGCCGTTTCGAGTACTTTTTTTTAACTTAAAACTTAAGGACGTGAGGATGATGTCGATAATTAATGAGATACCATCACCACCTACCACCTACCACCTAATTTATTTCATAACATTTTCCATTAAACTTTAAAAAGTAGGCAATTTTGATGCGAACTAATTTTCTTTTACAATATGTATATTGTAAAAGCGGCTTAAATCTTCCTTTACTTGAATTTCAATCCACTA
>NW_026712736.1:0-62305 GCF_030625045.1 Achroia grisella
AAGTTTTTTCGGATTACTCTAATGCTGTTGGCCGCAGCTGGCCTTTACAGCTTCACCGGACGATAGGGGGTGAGTGCAGATGACACAAACCAAAGGACATATGGAGCGGCTGAAGTACAACTCCCGCCTGACGGATACGACGCCAGTCTGGGGCACCGCTAGGGTTCGAACCTCGGCTCAGGCCGTCGTAACATCGATCCCCGTTTCAATTGGACGGGGATCGAACTAATAAAATGCGCTGGTGCGATCGCGGGTATAGATAGTATGTAATATACATAGAAAATACACCGACCGTCGTTCGTAACTAATCCCCCTCCCATGACAGTTGCCATCACCCCTCCTCCACCTCCCCCCTCTCCATCCTCCCCCTCCCCCCCTCTCCATCCTCCCCCTCCCCCCCCCCCTTCTTCATCAGTCAGGTATATCCCTTATCTATCATTCATAAATCTACTTCCATTGATTAGTATATAGCAAACTAAATATTGCAAGTAAGAGAGCTGCAGTCAAGTGTTGCGTAAGCACTTATGTAAAGTGCGAATACTGTGTAACTACCATACAGTTTTTTTTTATGGATGATAATGGAATGGTGCACCCGCCTGCGCTAACGGTTTACGCTGGCGGGGCACCAGTGGAGAATGATAAGATGAACATGAGGTCAGGTCAGTTAGCCCATCGTGACATATTTACCAGAAATTTATCACGAATGTTTCCAGGGGGAGCAGCGTGGAGGTCAACCTGACATGGTACATTGTTAGTAACGGGGTCATGGAGTCCACACACTAACAATCCCTTTCCCCCTACTACCATATAGTAAGTTTTGTGGCTGTGACGTGGTCGAGTGGAATGAGTAGTCATGCTCACTGAAATGTGGAACAGACATATGGCAGCGCGGTGGGCCGGGTCATTGGGCTCCTTAAAATATGGTCGAGCGCCGAGATGGCTGGCTCATCCGTCATACTCGTGAACGAGTGCTGCTTGCAGAGACTGGTCTGCTCTTATCACTAGGACTGATTTAATCTTATTGTATATTTATATTTGACCCAAAAAATTAGTGCTGGTTGGTAGTTTGTATTCACACGTTTCGACTTGTAAATGTAAACTTAAAAGGATTATTTAAAGAATAACACACAAATTTGTTGCTCGTTCTTCTTGTGATGAGACAGCTTTCGGAATGAGCGGTAGATAAAAAAAATTGTTATGACTATTCAAAAGTGCTTTAATTTAAGCACTTTTTTATTTGAATAAATGATTTTCTTTTCTATTCTATTCACTACTGTGGACTGATGACCCCATTAAGGCAATGTACCATGTCAGGTTGACCTCCACGCGGTTCCCCCTGGAAACCATCGTGATAAATTCCTGGTGAATTTGTCACGATGTGCTAACTGACCTGACCTCATGCTCATCTTATTATCCTCCACTGGTGCCCCGCCAGCGTAAACTGTTAGCGTAGGTGGGGGCATCATTCCATTATCAACCATAAAAAAAACCCGATAGGTCAGACATCTTGGAATCACTAAACTTTTTTATGACTGACTAACTGACTGAAAAATCACACACAGCCACATCGTTGAATCACCTTCCAGCAATGGTATTTCTGTTAAGATATTGAAACCTTCAAGAAAAGAGCTTATTATGACGATCTCGGTGGTCTAGCGGTTTAGCACACCGCTTTACCTCCGATGGTCGCGGGTTCGATTCCTCGCACGGCACAAACATTTGTATTCATGAGTATGATTGTTCGTATCGGTCTGGGTGTTTTCTATGTATAATATGTATGTATTTACAAAAAATATATAATATACATAGAAAACACACAAACAAACTCATGAATACAAATATTTGTACCGTGAGAGGAATCGAACTCGCGACCATCGGAAGTAGGGCGGTATGTTAAACAGTTGGACCACCATGGAATACACATTTGAACCATAATATCTAGTATTTACACGGTATTTATTATGAACACTAACATCCGTATCCGTTTCCATCTAAGGCCATTAGTCTATGGTTCCCATAGACAAGAAATTTTAGCGACTCTTCGTGTAAATATTATCAAATATAGGGGTTTCACAGAATAGAATAGAATAGAAAATCATTATTCAAATAAACTTACATTGAAGCACTTTTGAATAGTCATCACATTTTTTTTAATCTACTGCTCGTTCGGAAAGCTGTCTCATCACAAGAAGAACGAGCAAGAAACTTGTGTGTTGCTCTTTTAAATAATCCTTGTAAGTTTTGACTTGAAATTTTTATACATACACTCGTTGACTCCGCAAATGTTTTGTCATCTATACATATAAATAAAATTGAAATTGGTGGAATGATTCAAGAGGAAGGTTTATATATCGCACCTCTAGATCTAAACAGGTATTAACTCAAAAAAACTCATTTTACAGGAAAGACAAAAAACTGATTGCCAAGTTCCTGCTTTGCAGAAGTTTTTTTGTATAGATGTGTGAACGTTAGTTCCAGTTGGATATGATAAATATCATGATACTTGGGTTTTAATAAAGGGCATTTTAATATTGAATTTTTCTATAAAAATTTTTTTTTTTTTACCACTTAGGTGGCAAACAAGCATACGGCCCATCTGATGGTAAACGGCTACCGTAGCCTATGGACGCCTGAAACACCAGGGTGTCACATACGCGTTGCCGACCCTTAAGAAACCTTAATATACCCTTCTTGAAAACCCCCATGCTGTAGTCTCTCGAGAAAACCTCGGCAGGTAGTTCATTCCACAATCTAAGTGTACGCGGGAGGAAGCTCCTCTGAAACCGCACTGTCCGAGACCACTTAGACAATTCAATATTAAGATGCCCTTTATAAGGAAGGAAACAACTATTTGTTTCCTTATAGCATATCAATGAGTGTATACTGGCATTGTCGCTGTTTACGATGCGTGGGGGGTGGGGTCGCTCGTTCATCATCATCATCATCACAGCCCGGAAGACGTCCACTGCTGGACATAGGCCTCCCCCAAAGATCTCCACGACGATCGGTCCTGCGCTGCTCGCATCCAATGCCTTCCCGCGATCTTGACCGGATCGTCGGTCCACCTTGCTGGACCTCGCTCGTTCAACAAAATAGGTATACAACGTCACCTAACGTTGAATATGGGAAATATTTTTGAACCTGCTTCATTGGTCGATAGGTATTGAAATGACAAATTCGAAGATGTCCAGAACACAAAAATTAAGATTTTTGAGATAGTTCCCTTTAGATCTAGAGGTGCGATGTGTAATACAGGTACACTCGTGCGAAGCCGGGGTGGGTATTTATATTTCTTTTTCGGACTAAGGATGTTTTGGCTGAGGGAATTCGACTCTATAAATCGGGTGATTCATAGAGTCGAATTCCCTGCTAAAGTACACTGCTGCACTTTTCGGGATGGACTTCTATTCCGACGGAACCATTAGCGCAATATGTTTACGGTTTTGCGAAACCATCTGGCTATTGTCGCACGGGACTTGGCGGATGTAAAGAGATCCACACCTCCACAGTGCGGTTTTCTAGAAACTTTTTGCCTCGCACAACCACATTGTGGAATCACCTTCCAGCAATGGTATTTCCGAACCGATACGATATTGAAACCTTCAAGAAAAGAGCTTATTCCTTTTTAAAAGGCCGACAACGTACTTGCAATTCCCCTGGTGTTAGGTGCTCATGGGCGGCGGTAATCACTTACCATCAGGTGAGCCGCATGCTCGTTTGTCCTGTGTTATAGAAAGAAAATTACAAAACAATTATTACTGACCTCACAAGTATACAAGATTTTCTTTAATAAAAACAGCCATGTTATTTTTGAGTTGGCAACCCTGATTCGTTGTGTAAAAGAAGAAATGTACTGTACAATTCGTAGTTACTGATCGCTAGTTTGTTATATAAATATTATTTAATTTTCGCGTACTCGCGGATTCTAGTTAAAATCTTCACTTACCTTCGTTCTGACCATGTTTGTATACTGTACACAAGGTGACCATTGTTTTTGTTAAAATAGGACAGAAAAACAAGTCAAATACAGACAATGTCGCGAGTAACGAATAGTATGTGACGACCTCGGTCCAGCGATTTAGCTCACCGTTAAACCACTGATCGCGAGTTTGATTCTTTGGACAGTGCAAAATTGAAGGATTTGTTTTTTATAGAAAAACTTTAAATCCATAGCACTGACTGTATTATCTGATTACACTAATAATGAGTGCGTAGCGATTTCTATGTTGATTATCGCATGCCACTTACTTGTTATACTGTAATTATTTATGTATAAAAACATCTATTAAAAGAAGATCACAAGAAGAATGAGCAGAAACTTGTGTGTTGCTCTATTTAAATAAATATTGATTTAATTATATTTAAATTAACAAGGATTAGGCATCAACATAGAAACCGCTACGCACTTAAACTCTGTTCAATCAGATAACATTGTCAGCGCTATGAATTTTAAGTTAGATATTTTCTACAAAAACATTATTATCATTTATAAATTCTTCAATTTTATAATGAGATTTTTTACAAAGAAAATATTGATTTTTTCTGGCAAATTGAGAGTAACGGGAAACCAGAATGTTGCTCACATAATTCTTGTTTCCCGAGACAATTTGTAAACAGGACTGTCCCGACCAAAGCGGCAAGTATGGTCACAACAGCTATGCTCAAACTACAAGAATGTTTACTTTGCGTTGAGAAAATGAAGAGATTCTTTCAAAGAGTTCATTATTAGCGAGTTTTTTTTTTATTAATTTTATTTGTCTCTGTTTTATTTATTTACTAGCTTTTTCCCGCGGCATCGCTCGCGAAGTAGTAAGTATTATTATTAATTAGGTGTAATTTTTGCGGCTTTACTTTTGTTTAGTGTGTGTAAAAAAATTTGTACCTACAAAATCTAAGAAGATTTATACAAACTTTCATCCCCTATTTTATCCCCTTAGGGGTAAAATTTATCAAAATCTTTTCTTAGGGGATGCCTATGTCATAGTAGTGCTTTATGCATGCAAAGGCTCAGCCCGATCGGTTTAAAATGGACAAACTTTCATCCCCTATTTTATCGCCTTGGGGGTAGAATTAATCAAAATCCTTTCTTAGCGGATGCCTACGTCATAACATCTACCTGCATGCCAAATCTCAGCCCGATCGGTTGAAAATTGACAAAGTTTCATACAAACTTTCATCCCATATTTTATCCCCTTGGGGGTAGAATTAATCAAAGTCCTTTCTTAGCGGATGCCTACGTCATAACATCTACCTGCATGCTACATTTCAGCCCGATCCAGTGGTTTGGGCTGTGCGTTGATAGATCACTATGTCAGTCACCTTTGAGTTATATATATTTAGAAGCTGAATATCAGGAGTCAGTTCATTCCCAAAACAAGGATAACAGTTTTAATTTATTTACATACAGACATAAACTTAATTAATATTTTATACTATTTAGCCAGTGTGTGTGTGTATGTGTTTTTATTATCACATTTTTTTTATTATAAATATATTATCTAGTACTTAAACTACTACTAAGTTTTAATTGTTTAATTTGTTCATCTGAAGGGAATGCTAAATTATCGAAATATATACATATATATTATATTATATTATATTATATTATAGTTATATACGTACGTAAATGAAATATATATATATATATATATTTCTTTTTAATTCAAATATAACATTATTATCAAGTAAGATAGGATTATAAAGATACGGTACATACACCAAAATAACACTTTTTACAATTTTTGTCTGTCAGTCGGCCTGTTTGTTCCGGCTAATCTCTGAAATGGCTGGACCGATTTTAACGGGACTTTTTTTGGCAGGTAGCTGATGTAATACCGAGTAACATAGGCTACATTTATCTTAGAAATGTAAAGTTACATTCAACGCGAAGTCGCGGGAAGAGCTAGTAATAAATAAAACAATATATACAAACATTTACAAAGTTACATTTCAATTCTAAACAAAAATCAAACAGTCATACACCATACCACGTGCGACCTGTTACAAAAAGAGCGGGAATATCTCAATGTGATAATATTCCAATATATTTCTTATTACATACGCTATTAGAGCGATTATAAAAAGTTACCTCGTTTTGGTCATGTTTTAATAATGTCGATCGTGAGAACTAACATTTATTAAACTAATTTATACTCTATTACTTCTGCAATAACGTTGAGAATCAACTTGAATATGTTTGAATACCTGTTCCTTCTTTGACCGACAGTGACCTCATGAAAAAGCGAACGAAATAGTTTATGGTGTAGTCTATCTACAAGGTGTTTTGAACTTTATTGATGTATGTAATTAAGTTTATTTCATTTTAATTACAATATAAGCTTGTCAAATGACGTAATAGCCAGTCATATGGCGGGTACGACTTGAATGTTGAGGTTATGTTTGATTTCTATGTATTTATTTCTGTTGTAACACGTTTTTTATTCAATGAATGCGTTAATAATATAATTTTAATATAGCAACGATTTATATTTCTTGGTAAATTCAACCCATCTTGTGCATTTGACGACCTCGGTGGTCTAGTGGTCTAGCACACCGCTTTACGACCGATGGTCGCGGGTTCGATTCCTCGCACGGCACAAACATTTGTATTCATGAGTCTGATTGTTTGTATCGGTCTGGGTGTTTTCTATGTATAATATGTATGTATTTACAAAAAAAAAAAAATCTATGTATTTGTATTAGTTATCTAGTACCCATAATACAAGCTTTAGCTAGCTTAACTTGGGTCTAGATGGCGCTGTGTGAATTGTCCTGAGATTATTATTATTATTATTATTTCACTAAATACATGTTGCTCTATATTTGGACGTTTATCTTCACACCTTAATACATATAACTATGAGTAAAGTTACATATTCCTGCTGTCTTTATATTTCCAACTAGCTGCACCTGCGACTTCGTCTGCGTGGAATTTAACTTCATTTTTCTAAAATAAAAGTAGCCTATGTTACTCAGCTATTACATCAGCTACATGCCAAAAAAAATCTCGACAAAATTGGTCCAGCTATTCTAGAGATTAGCCGGAACAGACAGACAGACAAAAATTGTAAAAAATGTTACTTTGGTGTATGTACCGTATTTATATTCATATGCATGTAGTAAAAAACTGGTTATTTCAATATTACAAACAGACTCAATTTTATATGTATAGATGTTACATTATATTTTGAATTTGTGTTATTTTGGGGAGTACTTTCAGACCTCAAAAGTTTTAACAAGTCCAAGCTGGACTTGTCAAAACTTTTGAGGTCAGACACTGTGCTGTGTTAACAGAAAGCGATATCACAGATTCATAGAAAAATATTCTGACTTAGAGACGGAATCCTACGTCTTGCATAATGAACCAAGGAATGTATGTGTAATTATAATACATGACTCTAATCGCCGTTTTAAACTAGGCTGGGGCCCTTGGGCACACAAGAAATCGGGGCCCTTTTGGAAATCAAAAAAAAAAAGCACCTTAGGTATAAGAACATAGGAATAGACGAAGTAATCAGTATAATAGCGTAGTATATACCTTGTAAATACCTTCTGACCTTACTGATTTGTGAAAAAAGTGTAGTGTGCCCGACAAAAATCTTTTGAGAAAAATCGTCAGTCCTGCGAGGGCCCGCTGAGAGTGGGGGCCCGGGCACGGGCCCCGTGTGCCCTTATGGGAAAGACGGTATTGATGACACTAAAATAATTCAGAACTCATTTCGTTAAACCCTCATTACACATTTAAAAACAAAAGTCTCTAATTAACACGTGGTACTTACGAGTATTTGGCATTTAAAACATTTTAAAAATTATTACCGGCCAGTATTTACTTCATTATCAGTATGCAAGTAATTCCTGAGTCGAATATTTTCGTTTCGGTTAGAAGTTTCGAGAAAACGGAACAAGATAGTTCGACAAGCCGTTACTGGTGTCAATTGTGTGGGCAGTTTGAATTAGAGTCATTTTATTATCAGTTTAATCAAAAGGGCACAATAAGTACCTTCCTTATACAGAGAAAAAAAAATAGTCAAAACAGACAAAAGTATCCACTATACAGCTATCGTTCCGAACTATTTATATTAAGACCTACCTGTTGGTCCAGAGGTCGACGAAAAAACATCCAGCCTCCACCGTTCTGAGAAGGGACCCAAAATAAAGGTATGCGGCGTTGGCAAAGCACCAGAGACCTGTTCTTAAATAATAAGACGAAAAAAAGTGTTGAAAAAAGTTTTGCTCAGCTGATCGGCCATTTTGACGGCCCCCTGTACCACGAGAATGCAGATATCGCTTAGACATCGTTTACTTTTATGTAATAAAAATAATCTACCAAATAGAATATCATTCTATTTTATAACTTACTTGACATTTAACATTATGTTTCGTCCAATTTACATAATATCTTTTTAAATTAGAACCTATATGTTATTGTGATGTACCAATAAGCTATATTATTGTACCGTTTCATTAAAATCAACAAAAAAACAAACATCCATTCATCCATTGTGTAAGTGAATAAGTAGCCACTGGATATTAATTTAAATAATTTCTCAATTACAACCCATATATGGGTAATTTAAAATTATTTAATAAACAGTTAAACAGACTTTGAAACCAATTACGCGTCTGTGGAATCTAGACCGTTTAAAAACAATTACTTTTGTCTATTCTTGGTGTTAAATAATAATGCAATTTACAAATAATATTACTAAAATATGTCAAACAAGTTTCGATACAAAAGAACCACGAGTTTCATAATAAAAGCCGCGCCAGTCTGACGTCGGGCCTCACAGCTGATTCCCGCCAAAACTCGGACCTTGCACAGACAATAAATAGACCTTTACAATTGCTTTTGTCCGAATTACTTTTTAAATAACATGTTTTTGGGGGCAACAATAAGTTTTTGTCATCTCAACTTTGGTTATAAGAGTTTTGTTGTACATTTTCTCACGTGTTGTGAACTAACAGCTGATTTTGGCGCGCAATCTCGCCGGCCATTTTGAATTAAACTGGTTGGTTGCTATGCGTTGTTCAATTCGATGTTATTATTGTATCACTCGATAACAAAGCGATTGACTCGATGCAGTTTATATACGTACTATTTTGTTTTTATTCTAATAAAACAAATACTAACTTTTAAACAAAGCTAAGAGCTATTAATTTTAGATATTATACTCAAATTGATTCAACCGTGTTCAGACTATTAGCGCGCGCAAATACATAGACATATTTTTAATCTATTGTTAGAATTTTTGTCTATGCAAATGCAGTGATTATGTTTTGGGTTCTGTTACATTCAGAAAATATCATCATCTGCTTCTTCCTTATCCCATTTATTTGTGGTCGTCGTAATATGTTTTTCTCTTCCATTCATCCCTGTTCGCAGTCATCTCGTTATTTACTCCCTTTCTTACCATATCTTTCACACAGTCCATCCATCTCTTTTTCGGTCTTCCTCTGCCCTTATAACCATCCACATTCATATGTAACACCTTCCTTAACATATAATCTTCCGTCCTCTGCATTATATGCCCACACCATGACGATGATTACTCTTCAACCTCTTCAATAATAATATTACATATACAGTACAGACAAACATCAATTCTATCATATTATAGAGTAGCTGCACCTGCACCTTCGTCATGTGGTTTTTAACTTTATTTTTCTAAAATAAAAGTAGCCTAAGTTACTCCTTATTACATCAGCTACCTGGCAGTAAAAGTCCCGTCAAAATCGGTCCAGCCATTTCAGAGATTAGCCAGAACAAACAGACATACAGACAGACAAAAATTGTAAAAAATGTTATTTTGGTGTATATACCGTATTTATATAAAATAAAAAACGGTATATATAACGTAAAAAAACAGGTTTTTCAACATTACATACAGACACTCCAATTTTATTTATATGTATAGATATACATTGGTTTTTATTGTAATATAATGTCCCATTATGTTTTGCCTCATTAGGCATGCAAAATTTATAATTATTTGAAGATTATTTAATTCAGATATATGTATCAGTTATCTAGTACCCCTATAATAACACAAGCTTCAGCTAGCTTAACTTGGGTCTAGATGGCGCTGTGTGAATTGTCCTGAGATATTATTATTATAACACTACGAGTTTCCGGGTATCGATTCTCGATCGGACCATTTTGGGAGCGGATTCTTCCTAAATTAACTCGGGTCTGGGTGGTCCACATATGTTTCTAGTACGATACCTTACAACATACCAGCTTTTGCTTCCGACTGCGTCTGCTTATTTTTGAGATACAACCTGGTGTATATCTGGTCTCCTGACCTCCTAAACATAGTGCTAACAATATTATCTGATTGCACAATGCTTGAGTGCGTTGCGATTTCTATGTTGATTATCGCATGCCTCCTAACTGTTACTGTATATTTAAAAGAGCAATAGGCAAATTTCTTGCAAAATTTCTTGTCATTTCGAATGAGGGATTTTATTTTGCAAAAGAGGGCCATCCGCTCCATTTACGGTATGGGTTCCAGGGAGTCTGCGTGATTTTTTAAAGAATCAAATATCCTCACCGTTGCTTCTCAATACATCTACGAAAATATTATGTATGCCAGGAAAAACATTAACAGTTTTAAAAATGTAGGTGATTACACTAATAAAAACTTACGTAACGTCAACAAACTAGTTTTACCTAAGTGCCGTTTGACGAAAGTTAGTAATTCGTTTTATGGAAATTGCGTAAGGTTTTACAACAAACTGCCAGAGTGTGTACTCAATCTGCTAGAAAAAAATTCAAGTCGTTTAAAATATTTTCTTTGTAAAGAAGCTTATTATAAAATTGAAGAATTTATAAACGATAATAATAATAATAAATAATCTTTAGCTAGCTTAATATGAGTCTAGATGGCGCTGTGTGAATTGTCCTGAGATTATAATTATTATTATAATAGGTGTTACAGGCAGTCCTCTTTGTTCTCTTAGTTCCTCTTGTGTTACACATTTACAATAAAGAGTTAATAAATAAATATTTTTTTCATTTAACCGTTACAAATCAACATGTCTGCTACTTTTTTTGCTCCCTTTTCCCCAAAAGAACTGAGCCGATACAGCCATTGTCTTCGGTACTGTGAACTAGTGTGCCTGCCAAGACAAGCTACCGCCAAACTACCATATATTTTATTATCGCATACAGAGCTTCGCCTAATCCACACTAATTGCATTCTCCCATTAAATTCGGTCTATCAGGTGGAAAAAGATTATACATTGACAAATGGCCACCCATGGGTCGACGAAGCCATAAAAACATGTAGTTGGTATTCAATAAGGTTTTGTCGTAAAGAGCTAGTTTTAAGAATTTAAATAAAATAGATATTGATCTTTACGGCCTCGGTGGTCTAGCGGTTTAGCACACCGCTGCACTTTCCGATGGTCGCGGGTTCGATTTCTCATTCCTGTTTGGTATATTTATGAGTATCATTGTTTTGTACAAAAAAAATGTATCTATATATTTAAAAAATCAGTTGTCTAGTACCCATAACACAAGCTTTGCTTAGCTTGGGACTAGATGGCACTGTGTGAATTATCCTGAGATGATTATTAGTATTATTACAGTTGTCTAGTACCCATAACACAAGCTCTGCTTAGCTTGGGACTAGATGGCACTGTGTTAATTATCCTGAGATGATTATTATTATTATTATTACAGTTGTCTAGTACCCATAACACAAGCTCTGCTTAGCTTGGGACTAGATGGCGCTGTGTGAATTATCCTGAGATGATTATTATTATTATTACAGTTGTCTAGTACCCATAACACAAGCTTTGCTTAGATTGAAACTAGATGGCGCTGTGTGAATTGTCCTGAGATTATTATTATTATATCAGTTATTTTTAGTTTATCAGTGTTATGGGTACTAGACGTCTCTCCTTAGTTTCAGACTAGATGGCGCTGTATAAATCTATATTTATTAATATATTTTACTGAAATTCCTATCACGTACATGTACAACGGTATTCCGTACAAAATTGTTATATGTAATTTTATTGCATGGATTGTTATGTTTATTTACAAACACGTCATCTCCATAACTGTTTGGTTTAGTATGTTATTTTAACGTGACTGAATTATGAAATAAACTGACGACCTCATAAACAGGGTTCAAGAAAGGTATATTGTATTAGTACAATTAACCGTCACACTCGTGAACGCTTGTAGGGACTGGTCTGCTCTTATCACGATTGATTTACTCTTATTTAGTTACTAAACTATTATAGTTGGCTGTGTATTAATTATTTTGACTCTAATAAATTAGTGCTAGTTGGTAGTTTGCATTCACACATTTTAACTTAAAAATAGAAATAGAAATAATCTTCATTCAAATAAACTCATTACAAGCACTTTTGAATAGTCATATTTTTATGATTCTACCACTCATTCGGAATGCAGACTCATCACAAGAAGAATGAGCAAGAAACTTGTGTGTTGCTCTCTTAAATAAATGTTGTTTTAATTAGATTTACATTAACAAGGATTAGGCATGAGACGGTTGTGTCTGTAACATGACTAACATGCAAATGTTAAGTTACAATTATATAAAAGAGTAACACACAAGTTTCTTGCTCGTTCTTGTGATGAGACATCTTTCCGAATGAGCGGTAAATTAAATTTAAGTTTATTTAAATAAAGAATCTTCCATTCTGTTCTAAATCAGGTGGTCTGTCAACTTTTTTGCCATTATAGAAATTAAATAAATAAGGACTATTGGAAAGTGCTTAAATTAAAGTTTATTTAAATAAAGAATCTTCTATTCTGTTCTAAATCAGTTGGTCTGTCAGTTTCTTTGCCATTTTAGACGTACAAAAAAATTGCCTAACTGAATCGTTATCTGCTAAAGTATTTAGAAACATCATGTTACATATCCTACTGCTGCCATTTTTTTAGTCGGTCCCCGGCCGAGGCGTGCAGTTTTTGTTCCAAACGACCATAACCAAGAGGCATTTGTGATCGGTCACGGCTGTTGAATGGTCATCATTTATTAAGGGATATGGCGATACCAAAAAGTTTTGGGATACCAAAAATTAATGGTTACTTATTGTGTTGTTTATGTTTTCTAATAGCAATATAACAATGTAGACTTCAATAGAAATAGAAATAATCTTTATTCAAATAATTAAAGCATTTTGAATATAATATATATTTTCAAAATTGCTTAAATTACATTATACTACCAAATTTGAATATAAAAATAAATCGGTATGATTGTAAACATGTAGATACAACATTTATTTGAAAAGAATACGAGCTGAGTTTCTTGTCAGTTCTTCTCATCTCGAAATCACTCCGAACTGACGGTAGATTTGACATATCATAAGAGTCTGTAATAGACCTACATGAATAAAGATATTTTGAATTTTATCGAGTGATTTAATAATACTATTCGATCGGTCGATTACACGCTCTGCATTTTCAAGACCAACATTCATTACGTAATGCGGAAAAAGGACGGAAATGTGTTGCTGTCTCATTCGTTTACTGTTATCGTAAAGTTAGGTAAAAAGCACTTTATTATGCAGTTTCTGAGAAATTAAGTATTATATATATGTATAATATGTCAGACGGACTCGGTGGTTTAGTGGCTCACTTCCGATGGTCGCAGGTTCAATTCCTCGCACTGTACATTTGTATTCGCGAATGATTCTATGTATCTGTACAAGTGTTTTGCTGTGTGAATTCTCCAGGGTTTTTTTATGATTATCGATAGGTTGGAATGGTGCATGCAATATTTATGTACATCAGATGGCCTTGGTGGTTCAGCGGCACACCTTACCTCCGTTGGTCGCGGGTTCGATTCTTCGCACGGTACAAACATTTATATCAGTCTGAGAACGTTCTTTTGGTGTAAAACCTCTGTCTTAGTAAGGCTTTAGGACTTCAACGCCGCGGGTAAAATTTAGTTGTCTTTAAAAAAATCTTCAACCATAAAAAAAGCTATATTACTTCATATTATATCATATCATATATTTTTTGTGTCTTACCGTCGTTTGCACGTAACGCCGCACCCATATACTAGTTTTAGAGGTCAAACACGAGTTCAAGGACCATAACTTTTATATATAGAATTATTTTAGTAATGCATCACTTGTTTATGGTGTTTTGGAATTAAAAATCATGGATAATAATGTAGAAATGGTAATTAAGAAGTCTATATATATAAAAATGAATTGCTATTCGTTAGTCTCGCTAAAACTCGAGAACGGCTGAACCGATTTGGCTGATTTTAGTCTTGAAATATTCGTGGAAGTCCAGGGAAGCTTTAAAACCTTCCTTGGTGATAAAATATGAATAAATTGCATGTAAAGTACAAAAATAACAATTATATTTTCCCATACAATGAAATGAAATGAAATGAATTATTGCTTAAAATATGGTACATATGTGGTTTTAGAATTAGTTTCACACATTTTGTCATTTCTGACATGCAACACACAATATCTATGTTTTTTTATCAGTTGTCTAGTACCAATAACACAAGCTACTAGCCCCGGCTTCGCGGGTATACATGTATTATACATATAAACCTTCCTCTTGAATTACTCTATCTATTAAAAAACTGTTACAAAATCCGTTGCGTAGTTTTAAAGATTTAAGCATACATAGGTACAGACAGACAGCGACAGCAACTTTGTTTTATACTATGTAATGAATTGGATGTTTGTAAAACAATTTAAATTGCGTTTTTTTTTAAGAAATATAACAAGGCTGTGTTAAAATAACTGATAAACATATACTGATAACATTATGTAGCAAAACCGTCTAACTATTATTAATATTATATTATATTATATTATATTATATTATAATTATTTATTATAATATTATATTATATTATATTTTACCGAGCCGCTACTTTCATTTATTTTTTTACTACCCGTTACAAAATTATTGACGATTTGATTGACGACCTCGGTGGTCTAGCGGTCTAGCACACCGCTTTACGTCCGATGGTCGCGGGTTCGATTCCTCGCACGGCACAAACATTTGTATTCATGAGTACGATTGTTTGTATCGGTCTGGATGTTTTCTATGTATAATATGTATGTATTTACAAAAAAAATATCTATGTATATGTATCAGTTATCTAGTATCCATAACACAAGCTTTACCCGAGGGCGCTGCGTGAATTGTCCTGAGATTATTATTATTATTATATTCTCTCATCAAATTCACTTAGTCACGAAACTTGCATATCTTTATCGAAATATAAGGATATTTAATTACTTCTTTGAGCATTTGTTTGCTCCACGTGTCTGTAAGGACAGGCTGTTTGATTATTTAATTGTATTTTTATTCACACTGTGTTACGGACTTCCCTCCGTCATCGATCCCCCGTCCAATTCAAACGGGGATCGAAATTACGACGGCCTGATGATGGTTAATGAAATACCCCTAGTGGTGACCTCAGACTAAAGTCGTATCCGTCAGGCGGGAGTTGGCCTTGAGATATACGCTCCATAAGCATTATATATTTTACTCCTTCCGCGGGTTTGGAGTGCCATCTGCACTCGCCCCTAACGTCCGGTGAAGCTGTAAAGGCCAGCTCCGGCCAAACAGCATTAAAGTAGTCCGAATAAAAAAAAGGCCCGGACACTGCAATATGTACAATACCAGATTCTTTTCTTTATGTATGTATATAGGATCTCAATCTATACCCATACCACATGTTAGAAAGCTTAACTTAGGTCTAGATGGCGCTTTGTGATTTGTACTTCCTGACAAAAAAAAACTATTTTTTATGTGTATATTTATATATTACTGGCTACTCGCCCCGGCTTCGCCCGGGTGTACATGTATTATTCACATCACCTTCCTCTTGAATCACTCTATCTATTAAAAACCGCTTCAAAATCCGTTGCGTAGTTTTAAAGATTTAAGCATACATAAGGACAGACAGACAGCGACCGACTTTGTTTTATACGATGTAATGAAATATGTTTGTAAAACAATTGAAATTGCGTTTTTTTTTTAAGAAAGAAATACAAAAACGTTACGGATGGCCCGGACACTGCAATATGTAACTTTTCTTTATCATTATACATAGGATCTCAATTATACAATACACAATATCTAATAAATGTTTCCCGTAATAGAAATATATCATTCTTTAGTATAAAAGACGCCACAAACTGTGGTAAAAAAAACAATCGTCAAATTCGTGCCTACAAACTGACAATACACTTTATAACCTACTACCTGTCGTACGATACAAAATGGCGTTGGATATTATTAAAAAAAAATATACCGCAGACTTACATTATTTCACTCACGGCTTTTGTAAATAAATCATCGATTAAATAGAAAAATGACACATTTCTAAATCAAATAATCTAGAATTGCCTCCATTTATATAAGTCAATTAAATTATCCACGCCGTCTTAATCATTATCTAAATACTTTTAAAATGATATAATACTATGCTTTTCGCGGCTTCGCTCGCGTTAATTTATCCCCTTTAGGGTGGAATCAAAATCCTTTCTTAGGGATGTCTACGTCATAGTAGCTTTATGCATACAAAGTCTCAGCCCGATCAGTTTAGGGGAGAGGGGAAAAAAGTTTGTATGAAACTTTGTCAATTTTAAACCGATCGGGCTGAGACTTGCATGCATAAAGCTACAATGACGTCGCCATTCTCTAAGAAGCGATTTTTGATAAATTCCACCCCTAGGGGATAAAATAGGGGATGAAAGTTTGTATAATCTTCTTAGATATTTTGTAGGCACTAATTTTTTACACGCTAAACAAAAGTAAAGCCGCAAAAACGACACCTAAGTAATAATAATACTTACTACTACGCGAGCGAAGCAAAGCAAAAGCTAGTAAATAATATTTTTTAAGAACTAACAAAATTAATCGACGGCAAAGAGGGTAATCTGTACAGCCAAACATTACTGCTTCTAGGAAATCTGCTTATTATTTTTTTTAAAAGAAATTCGACAAGAATTTTCATGTATATTGGCGTCACATACAATCAGGTGGACTGTTTGCTCGTTTAATTACATAATGCATAAAATGAATTGATTGATAGCAAAGACATCAAAGCTGTACAGCCTAACGTTACTGCTTCTACGAAATCGTTGTTCTTGAAAAGGATAACGTCTATTGCAATCATAATGTTTTTTTGTTTTATTTAAACATTATTCCTTAGTATAAAAGCTTGGCTCCCGAGGGAAAGTTGAATATATTGAAGCCATTGTCTACACTTCCGTCGGTCGGTCGGCGCCTAACCAACTTTGCATTGACAACTTGATATTTTAAAACCATGTTGCACTTTTGTTATGGCCGTGTCTTGTCCACTTGTGGACTCAACAATGACGTCTATTATCGTAGAAGGTTATTTCACTCACGGCTACTTACCGCGCTTTTGTAAATAAAGATTGTACACTATAGACTTCTGCTTTTATTCCTAATCCTTTTGATTGTAATCTCTATACATTATTATTAAACAATCATGGTATTATGGCCGCACCATAGACAAGAAAAATTGGAGGTACTCTGTGCAAATTTCCCTCTAATATTTTTTTTATTTATAAGATACTAGAAGTGCCCTCGGTTTCAAATCTCAGAGAAATCTATAGTCTATGTATTATTCTGATGTATAAACTATATTACTGTAAAGTTTCAACATAATCCGTTCAAAATTTTTTGCGTTTAAGAGTAAAAACACCTATTCATCGACACTCACTTTCGCGTTTATAATAAAGATTCCGTTTTTTTTTTCGGACTACTCTAATGCTGTTGGCCGCAGATGGCCTTTACAGCTTCACCGGACGAGTGCAGATGGCACTCCAAACCAAAAGAAAGGACTTATGGAGCGGCTGAAGGCCAAAGCGATATGACTTTAGTCTGAGGGCACCGCTAGAATAGAATAGAATAGAAAATCATTTATTCAAATAAACTTACATTGAAGCACTTTTGATATATACGCTCATTCGGAATGCTGTCTCATCACAAGAAGAACAAGCAAAGAACTTGTGTGTTGCTCTTTTAAATAATTTATTCTTAGTCAATTTGAGTGTGTGAATACAAACCACCGATTAGCACTAATTCAATGAAATAATAAAATATGAAAAAAAACATTCAATATTAGGGTTCGAACCTCGGCTCAGGCCGTCGTAATTTCGATCCCCGTTTGAATTGGACGGGGGATCGATCGGAGGGGAACAATTCCGTCTTTATATTAATATCGTCTCAGTTCGTGGTTGTCACTCGACTTTATTGTCCCAACAGCCATCTGTCCTACGAGCTGTGCCAACTCATGACCATTCCCGCCAAAAATCCACCATTTTGACATAGTGCTGTCAATATTTTGGCGCCAAACGTGACGCTGTGTAATATTATCTAATCTGTGGTGAAACTGACAAATAAACGAGTCGAATTACCAAATCATGAATGGCCATTCCCGCCAAAAATACACCATATTGTTATAGAGCTGTCAATATTTTGGCGCCAAACGTGACGCTATGTAATGTTATGTTATCTGTGGTGAATAAACGAGTCGAATTACCAAATCATGAATGGCCTCTCGATCGCATTGTATAGTTGTCTATGGAATCCTTTTTATTGTGAATTTGTGAGAATTCCATGTACTTCTGCTTATTGTGGAGTGTTGTAACTCGCGTGCGTTTACCGGAATGCGTTTACGGTTTTTTTTATATTGAATGAACATCCGGTGCGCATGCGTGATTGCCCAATATAAACAGTCAAATGAGCAACTAGTTTAAAAAATACCACCTACTGTTAATTGTTGGAATGAAAAGGAAAACATGCGAAGACATATTTCTAATGAACTAGCTGTACCCGCGACTTCGTCCGTGTGGAATTTAACTATGTTACTCCTTTTCTAAAATAAAGAGTCAAAATCGGCCATTTCAGAGATGTCGGAACAAACAAACAGACAGACCTCAATAACAGCTTATATAACCTGCAATAAAAGACTTCCCGTCAAAATAGGTCCACCTATGTTACTCCTCATTACAGAGATAAAAGGTCGGTCCACCCATTTCAGAAAAAACAGACAAACAGACAGACAGACAAAAATTGTAAAAAATACAATAACAGACTCTTATATAACTTTACTGCATACAGAGTATATTTATTATTATACTAGCTGTTCCCGCGACTTCGTCCGCGTGGAATTTAACTATAATTTTCTAAAAAATAAAAGTAGCCTATGTTTCTCCTTATTCCAGCTACCTGCAATAAAAGTCCCGTCAAAATCGATCACCCATTTCAGAGATTGGCCGAAACAAACAAACAGACAGACAGACAAAAATTGTAAAAAATGTTATTTTGGTGTATATACCGTATTTATATTCATATGCATGTAGTATAAAACGGTTATTTCAATATTACAAACAGACACTCCAATTTTATTTATATGTATAGATGTATAGATAACGAAAGGCCTCGTATGGTAACATTATAAATGTTTGAATTTCTAGCCTTGTTCTGTACTATAACACGTATGTACTATACATATAAACCTTCCTCTTGAATCACTCTATCTATTGTTGGAAACTGCATTAAAATCCGTTGAGCAATTTAAAATATATATAAGCTAACACATTTCTGAGCACAATATCAGTCTTAAAAATTATTTAACAAATTTTTCTAACAACTGAATACATGTGATTTTTGAAAGCAACTTCAAAAACAAAGTTAAATATTATTTAATGTAGAGTAGCTTTTACTCGATTGCGTTTTTTAATCAATTGCAATGTAATATTAAAATTGAATATAAAATAAAATATTTGTCTGTCTGTTTGTTTTCGCCAATATTTCGCCTATCTAATTCGCCAAGAAATAATAAAATTATTTAAAAGAGCAACACACAAGTTTCTTGCTCGTTCTTCTTGTGATGAGACAGCTTTTCGAAAGAGCGGCAGATTAAAAAAAATGTGATGACTATTCAAAAGTGTTTCAAGTTTATTTGAATAAATGATTTTCTATTCTATTCTATTCTATTCTACGGATCCTTTGCAGATAGCTTTACTAATACATAAATGAGGTATAACTTAGGCTAAACTTTTTTTTATTTATTCAATATCTCCATATACAGAGCTTTTCCAAGATCTTCTTTTTGTCTTTATGTCTGTATTACTGTTCTTTCTACATGTGATTTTTGAAAGCAACTTCAAAAACAAAGTTAATTACTATTTAATGTTGAGTAGCTTTTACTCGCTTAATGAGATTTTTAATCAATGGTCATGTAATATTAAAACAACAGTGAAAATAAACAAAAAATAAATAACCCTGGACAATTAACACAGAGCCATCTAGTCCCACGGTAAGCAGAGCTTGTGTTATGGGTACTAGACAACTGATATAAATAAATAAATAAACCTGGACAATTAACACAGCGCAATCTACTCACTAGCAAACCACTGATATGGAGAACCGTACTAGACAACAGATATAAATAAATAAATAACACCTGAACAATTTTTACAGCGCCATCTAGTCCCACGGTAAGCAAAGGTTGCGTTATGAATACTAGACAACTGATATAAATACTTAGATATATTTCTGATATAAATAAATAAATAACCCTGGACAATTAACACAGCGCCATCTAGTCCCACGGTAAGCAGAGCTTGTGTTTTGGGTACTAGACAACTGATATAAATAAATAAATAACCCTGGACAATTCACACAGCGCCATCTAGTCCCAAGTTAAGCTAGCTAAAGCTTGTGTTATGGGTACTAGATAACTGATACAAATACATAGATAATTTTTTTTTTCGTAAATACATATTATACATAGAAAACACCCAGACCGATACAAACATACAGAAGAATAAGTTTCTTGCACCACGCGAGGAATAAAAAAAATCGCCGCGACCTTCGGTTGAAAGCAGTTTTGAATATTTTTTACAGGTTTCCTCCGCCTACATGTTGACTTTTTTGTAAAATTTCAGTGTAATTCCTCCATTCGATTTACCTGAAACATTAGACAAATTTATAAATAGCTGTACCCGTGACTTTGTCCGCGATGGAATAGTGACCTCGAATAGCATTTTTAATTATTTAGGCTAATTATTTTACATAAAGACATACGTAGAAATAATTTAACAAGCTTTAAGAATAAGTTTAATCAAAAATAACGAATTTAAGGGTAAACTTTTACAAGCAGCTTTTAAATGACATGTTTATTTATATTTAACTAGCTACATCGCCCTGGCTTCACACGGGTGTACATGTATTATACATATAAACCTTCCTCTTGAGTCAGTCTATCGATTAAAAAAAACCGCTTCAAAATCCGGTGTGTAGTTTTAAAGATTTAAGTATAGGGACGGACAGACAGCGACAGCGAATTTATTTTATACACTATGTAATGATTAAGAACCTATAACATAATATACAGTTAGGTATAAAACTTTATTATTTTGTTTCCATGAAACGGACCTTGTTAACAATTTTATGATACTGTTTCTTTTGTGCTACCTGCTCTTTATCGCACCATTTTTACAGGCAGTGGTCCTATCTGGAAGTAATTGTATAGCTACTTTCAAACAAATTTTAACTCACTTCATAAACCTTTTTTTTTTCAAAAACCGATGTTAAACACTCTTCTATAGTTGAAAAATATATTTATTAGAAAATGTCATTACACATAGTATAAAACAAAATCGCTGTCGCTGTCTGTCCGTCCCTATGTATGCTTAAATCTTAAAACTACGCAACGGATTTCGATGCGGTTTTTTAATAGATAGAGTTATTCAAGAGTTTATATGTATAATATATGTACACCCGTTAGAATCCGGGGCAAGTAGCTAGTTATAGTATAAATGAATTTCTGGATGATGAACATTAGTTATTTAATAGTAGTTTATATAATCCAACAATATATAATTTTTCTTCAATTATAATTTTGTGCGCTTAAATGCAATATATATATAAATTATTCCCTTTTTTTTTTATCGCAAAAGGGACAAACTATCACACTCATGAACACCCGCAATTACCAATATAGTAAGATTACGTTGAACACTCGGCCTTTTAAAAAGGAATAAGCACTTTTCTTGAAGGTTTCAATATCGTATCGATTCGGAAATACCATTGCTGGAAGGTGATTCCACAATGTGGTTGTGCGATGCAAAAAGTTTCTAGAAAACTGCACTGTGGAGGACCGCCATTCATCCAGATGGTCAGGATGGTATTTTAGTTCCTGGCGGTTGGTACGGTGGTGAAACTCAGCAGCTGGTATTACTCCGAATAATTCCTCAGAACACTCCCCGTGATATATGTGGTAGAAAATGCACAGAGATGCAATATCTCGCCGCAAAGCCAACGGGTCGAGTCTGTCACATAGACGTCGATTACCAATGATTCTAGCTGCTCGGTTCTGAATGCGGTCAAATGGAAGTAGCTGGTATTGTGGTAGATACACCAATTATATGTTTAGTAGATGGGGCGTCCTGTGTGCGGGGAACGTTTGCGTTAACTGTAACAGCGCAACCAAAGCTGTATGCTAAACCGGTAGACTACGACGTCGGAAATAAAAAAGTATCATTTTGAAATTACTTTATTTTGTTTATTTATTTATTTAATTTGTAGAATACAATGTTACAAGTAGGTCTTACAATATGAATATTCATTCAATATATTCAGCCTGCTAACAGGCGCACAAATATTACTTTTATAAATTTAATTAATTTTTAAAATACTGTTTGATAATCTTGGAACCGATTAGGTGTGCGACGTAACCTGGTGGAACGACGTGAAGATATATTTGCCTCAGCAGGGATGAAAGTGCAGGAAATTGATCTGTAAGAGATTGATTAGTAGGAGATATTTCTGCGGGAGATTGGTCTGTTAGAAATTGTTCAGCAGTAGATTGATCCGCATTAAATGATTCAGTTTCTACGTTCGGGTTCTGTTCTCCTACAGGTTCATTTAACAAAGGAGGATTAGCAGGAGCCAAGTACCTATTTGAAATTGTCGTTTCTCGACCATTCTGCAAACGCACTTGAGAATAATGCGGGTTTACATTAAGTAGCTCTACTTCTTCTACAGACGGATCGTACTCTTCCTCACAAGATTTTTCATGAATACTTGATACTTTTTCTTGATATACTTTTTCATGATTGGTCATTGGATGACCTTCGTGGATGAGAAAACATTCTCTCGTGGGGTGTGAACCCAGTACTGGTGCATAATAATGAACGAATGCAATGTAATGTCTTGGTTATAACTGACTCCCAAGCACTTATAGGTAGCTCAAGAGACATAAGTGATAGTTGAATAGTTTTCCAAATAAGCCCATTATAACGCTCTCTAATAAGTAATTAAATGTTTATATATTAAAATATGTCTGTTTGCGCCTGTATACCTATTTTCCTTTCCTTACGTCCTCTCCACATCTATCTCTTTCCTTGGCTAGGAATCTGAAAAGGACAGAGATGTTTCGCTCGAGCCCGATCGGCTAGACTCGGGCTGTCGCACACGTAGTCACTCGGAGATCGTTGAATTGTGGCTATCATAGTTTTTTCATCCGCATTAAAATTAGTATTTTGGACAATATATAGACTGATATAGTATATTTTTGCATACATACAATATTGGTGTTTTGTGAAGTGTCATAGTGTGCTGGTGCAGCATCGTACAAGAACGAGAGGACGGCCGGCCTCACCGGGAAGACATCGAGTAATCCAGGTACCTTGCCTCCTTTCATCCTAAAAATCGAATGTACAGTCCACTTTCCTATTTCCAATTTCATTTGCGCATTTAGACACCAATGTCAACAATTAATATTATTTTCTATGTCAAAAAAATTCTTAATACTATAAAAACAGTTTTCTAATAACCAATTATAAAGTCTTGATTTAAAAGTCTAAAACTTTGCATTTTGACGTCAGTTGGTAATTTATTGTAAATTTTGATCATAATGTTGTAACTATTTTTTTCAAAGAATGCACTTCTATATATTGGTTTTCACAATTTGCTGAAATACCCTATAAATATTAGTTTTTAGAACATCTTCCTTGTCCGTATAACTAGAGTGTTGATTTATAATAACATTATGTCTTTAAATATTAAATCTTCTCCTGAAATTAAACTTCTGCCTCGATTCTGCCATGGCGTTATAAAGATTTGATTTCAAATCTTGTTCATCATCGATATAACTTGATTCTTCTCTTATTATATGAGTTTTTGCTTTAAATTCAACATTATTTGAATATATTTTGAATCTTTTCATTGAATTACCATTATTTAATTCATTTATATTCATTTTGTAGTTTGTTCAACCGCTTTAAACTTCCACATTTCTTTATTAACATTCTTTAAATTGATATGGTTTGTAAATTTTACTTTCTTAGATTTAATATCGTTGAACTTATCAGATATTTTATTATGATTACGTACAGTATGTACAAGTTGGAATATTTTAGTTTTTGCAGTAGTTTTAGTAGTTGTAGTTGATTCTTCTGTATGTTCATTGATAGAATTAGGATTGTCTAGATTTTCGTTATTTGTTACAGTATTTGCATGGTTGCTACCAGTTACATGCTCTAATACATTTTTCTTATATTTACGATATTTTTTCTTACGTTTATGTTGTTTTTTCCTCTTCTTAAGTACATATTTATGTGTTTTGTGAGTTTTCTTTCTGTGATGTTTGTTGCTCGTGTGGCGTTTGAAATATTTCTGATATGCTTCAGGATGATTGTACTTCAAATGTTTCAGACGTTTTATGTACAATTTTTGTTTTCTTAACTGTTTTTCTAGTACTTTCCAATATTTCTCTGCTCCTGTATCATAATTTCTTAATGGATTGGTTATTTCTTGTGTATTTCCTGAAAATAAACTTATTTATATAATTTGTATTCATGAGTATTCAATAAAATTTGCATTTTTCAGCAATAGATAGAGTGATTCAAGAGGAGGGTTTATATATAATGTAAGTCAAAGATTTGTAATGCAAACCCGGGACCAGCTGCAATTGTTTAGTACCCATATATAAACTCTGTATAATTTGGAACTAGACGATGGTAACCCAGGATAATCCACACCATTATCATGGGTGACCATTCTTATTGTGCTATTAATATCATGAATATATTTTTTACTGATCTGAATTGAAAAATATTACTGTTGAATAGTCCACTTATATGTATAATTAGTATCTTATCTTATCACTTTTATTTTTATTGAATTCCCGACATTTCTAATAATTTCTAATTTTTAGTTTAAAAATAAAACGTGGTAAGCCACGCCACGCCTTGCCAAAGTAGACTGTAACAACAAGTTCAATAGAAGAGAAGCCTGAATGAAATGCAGACGTTTCTAATATTATAGGAAGAATAAGTTTTAAGTAAAATTTACCTGAATTCAAAAGCAATTCTTTACGATGTTTCAATTTATCTCTACGTAATTTAGGTTCATATTTGTTGTCAGTTGTATGTCCAGGATGTTTATCTGCAGTATTTTTATTATAACCAGATCTGGGTTTACGGTTTCTATTAAATGATTTAACAGTATCTGTAGTTGTGATTCTGTTATAATTGATAATATTTTTGTATTTTCTGTATACCTTTTCAGACCTTATATTGTTTCCATCTGAAGGTTTCAAAAAACTCCTCATATTATTAATATTACTTTCAAATCTTTCAGAATCACGAATAGTCTCTGTTCCATCTAAAAAAGGTTTCGAGTACCTTCTCATAGAATTATCACTTTCAGATCTATTATAAGTATGACTGGCCTCATTTAAGACTGTTTTATTTATTATTAATGACTCATTACCTACACTTTTATTCGTATTATTGTTTATATCATTATATACTTCAATATTTTTTGTTTTGTTTCCTTCAGTAACGTTATTAACTGTAATAAGACCCGTCGTTGCACCTATATTCTTCTTAAATCTTCTCCCTGGCACTTCATTGCCATAGAAATGACTTTTAATGATTATATTCAAAGAATCTACCAGTACTTGTGCCGTTATAGTACCAGACAATCTGATATAAGGCTGCAACATTGCACGAAAAGCTTTAGACATCACTTGATATGCAGAATCAGCTGTTTCAGGATATTTGTCGATTTGTTCAAGAGCTGAAAGAAGGTTATCCGCTTCTTTAGGTTCGTATAAGCTGTCTATATAATCTACTATTGCGTTAAAGTCTTTTCCAAATAGTTCACGCCTGTTTATCATTCCATAGTGAAGTAGGATGGCTTGACCTGTGAAATTATCAAGTTATTAATTTTTTTTTTATAGTCATATATATATATGGTCGCGGGTTCGATTCCTCGCACGGCACAAACATTTATATTGATGAGTATGATTATTTGTATCGGTCTGGGTATTTTCTATGTATAATGTGTATGTATTTACAAAAAAATATATATCTATGTAAATGTAGACTAGTACCCATAACACAAGCTTTAGCTAGTGGGTCTAGATGACATTGTGTGAATTGTCCTGAGATTATTAATTTATAGAGGATTGTGTTACATCATGGAAGAGCCAAGCATCGATAAGAGCGTGGCTCTTAAAGTATGAATGAATGAATGAGATGTTTTTAACGAGAGACATTGTACAAAGTCGTCTCTGACACTTTAGGATATAATCACTAAAAATTTTATTCATATAGACTTAAATACACAGCATATAATAATACTTTCAACTTTAAAAGTCATACTTTTGTCGGTTCGACAAACATTTGTATTTATATTCGTTTGCCTGAGTGTTTTCTATGTATATTATTTACAAAAATGTATTTGTATGTTGTCTAGTACCCATAACACAAGCTTTGTTTGCTGAGGGACTAGATGGCGCTGTGTTAATTGTTGAAGTTATTTCTTTTTTTTCACGTGCGTGTGTGTGTGTATGTGTTTATGATGTATGTTTGACGACGTCGGTTGTCTAGCGGTGCTTTACGTCCAATCGCGGGTTTGATTTACAAATAATATATATTGTTTGTATATCTGGGTGTTTTTTTGTGTACAATATGTATGTATTTGTATCAGTTGTCTAATACCCATAACACAAGCTTTAGCTAGCTTAACTTGGGTCTAGATGGCGCTGTGTGAATTGTTCTGAGATTATATTATATTATTATTATGGCGTATATACGGGCCAAAACCTAGTGTGTGTATGTGTAGTGGGTGTTATATACTGGTGTTATATCTTTTTCATCTATTTCGAGAATTTTTCGAAGTATATATTATTATTATGCATGACTCATCATCATCATCATCATCATCATTGTCGGATATCCCTTTGATGATTGTTATTATTATTATTATATACATCATTCATTACGTTGTCGGATACTTTGATGAGAGCATCGTTGACGGAATCCCAACAGCACATTATCGTTGCTATGTCTGAAAACAAAAAAGAAAAACACATATACCATCACGATCAGTCCCCTGTCCAATTCAAACGGGGATCGAAATTAAGATGGCTGAGCAGAGGTTTGGACCACTAGCGGTGCCCTCAGACTGGCGTAGTATCTGTCAGGCTGGATTTGGCCTTCAGCCGCTCCATAAGTCCTTTGGTTTGGAGTGCCATCTGCACTCGCTTGCATCTTCAGGTGAAAGGCCAGCTGCGTCAACAGCATTAGAATAGTCCGAAAAAAACTTAACGACACGATTGTTGTGATAGATAATAATAATTATTATTCAAATTAACTCAATACAAGCACTTTTGCATAGTCATTTTTGGTTATACCACTCGGAACGCAGATTCATCACTAAAAGAATGAGCAAGAAACTTGTGTGTTGCTCTTTTAATAAATGTTTTACTCGAGTCCTCAGAGTCATTGTCAACGCAGATTCATCACAAGAAGAATGAGCAAGAAACTCGTGTGTTGCTCTTTTTAATAAATGTTTTACTAGAGTCTTCAGAGTCATTGTCAACGCAGATTCATCACAAGAAGAATGAGCAAGAAACTTGTGTGTTGCTCTTTTTAATAAATGTTTTACTCGAGTCCTCAGAGTCATTGTCAACGCAGATTCATCACAAGAAGAATGAGCAAGAAACTTGTGTGTGTGTCCTCAGAGTCATTGTCAACGCAGATTCATCACAAGAAGAATGAGCAAGAAACTTGGGTGTTGCTCTTTTTAATAAATGTTTTACTCGAGTCTTCGGAGTCATTGTCAACGCAGATTCATCACAAGAAGAATGAGCAAGAAAGCTTTTTAATAAATGTTTTACTCGAAGAGTCATTGTGTGTTCACAAGAAGAATCTTGTGTGTTGCTCTTTTTAATAAATGTTTTACTCGAGTCCTCAGAGTCATTGTCAACGCAGATTCATCACAAGAAGAATGAGCAAGAAACTTGTGTGTTGCTCTTTTTAATAAATGTTTTACTCGAGTCCTCAGAGTCATTGTCAACGCAGATTCATCACAAGAAGAATGAGCAAGAAACTCGTGTGTTGCTCTTTTTAATAAATGTTTTACTAGAGTCTTCAGAGTCATTGTCAACGCAGATTCATCACAAGAAGAATGAGCAAGAAACTTGTGTGTTGCTCTTTTTAATAAATGTTTTACTCAAGTCTTCAGAGTCATTGTCAACTGTGGCTGCGGTGAATGCAACACTTGACCGGTCCACATTATTTCCCATATATTTGAATACAACGTAGCATGGAGCGAGTCCTCTAAGTCTACTGGTAGGGACTGATCTGCTCTGATAACTATAACTGATTAATTTTGTTATGTTAATTCAGAATCATGTAGGTCTATTACAAATTCAAATTAAAAAATCATTTATTCATGAAGGACATATCAGCCGCTTATGAACGTAAAATTTTTTACATTATAATTTTAAATTTTTCCTACCGTCCAGTTCAGCATATGGATCCAATTGAGAAGAACTGGCAAGAAACTCAATTGAATATATTATTTTATTTGTTTTAAAGCTAGTTTATTTACAATGTACATTTATATAGGTGTCTATGTCTAACATTAAATGAAAATCCAGTGCATGAACAACTATTGCCATGCACGCTCATCATTCAAGTAATCGTTTAGTGAGTTAACTGGCTTTGCTCAGTAAATATGATTTAACAGATGTTTTGAATTTATTTAAGGGCAATTCCAGTATATCCTTTGGTACACCTTACAGACTCTTACGAAATGTTAAGTCTACCATCAGTTCAAAATGATTTCGAGACGAGACTAGATGGCGCTGTGTGAATGACGACCTCGGTGGTCTAGCGGTCGAGCACACCGCTTTACGTCCGATGGTCGCGGGTTCGATTCCTCGCACGGCACAAACATTTGTATTCATGAGTATGATTGTTTGTATCGGTCTGGGTATTTTCTATATATAATGTGTATGTATTTACAAAAAAAAATATCTATGTATTTGTATCAGTTGTCTAGGACCCATAACACAAGCTTTAGCTAGCTTAACTTGGGTCTAGATGGCGCTGTGTGAATTGTCAAAAAAAAAAAGAGAAAAAGAATTGTCCAGAATTATTTATTCAAAATACTTACTCTCGTATCACTCGAGCGAAGTTGTTGCAAAGCCCGTAGAGATGTTTATCTTCCTTCCAAGCAGTTATATGGAACATCTTGATGATGAACGCAGAAAACACACCAATGTGCAATACCTTCATGTCGCTCTTTATTTTGGTCACGAAGGACGTTGCTGGTGCTGAAATGAGAAATAGAACAGTCATTCTCTTTATTTCGTAGGTAGCAAACAAGCATACGGTCCATCGGATGGTAAACAGACGTCTGGGGTGCTGGGAACATAAACCTATTAAATATTTTAATTATTTTTAGTTCTGTAATCTAAATATATATAACTCAAAGGTGACTGACATAGGGATCTATCAACGCACAGCTCAAACCACTGGACGGATCGGGCTGAAATTTGGCATGCAGTTAGATGTTATGACGTAGCGGATGCTAAGAAAGGATTTTGATTAATTCTACCCCCAAGGGGATAAAATAGGGGATGAAAGTTTGTATGAAACTTTATCAATTTTAAACCAATCGGGCTGAGACTTTGCATGCATAAAGCTACTATAACGTAGGCATCCCCTAAGAAAGGATTTTCACAAATTCCACCCCCAAGAGGATAACCTAACGCAAGCGAAGCCGCGGGCAAAAGCTAGTTAGTGTATTTATACTCTAAATAAATAAGTAGTACCAATCTAAATTATTAATAGTATTTATAAATAAATGATGATGATTATTATTACTAGCTGTTCCCGTGACTTCGCTTGGAATTTAACTTTATTTTTCTAAAATAAAAGTAGCCTAAAGCACTAAAAATTATTTTGTTCGTCATAATTTATTCGTTCCATTAGGTACTGACCGGTTCAAATTAATACATTCACATTCTGCATCATCCCTTATTTTATCCCCATGGGGGTTGAATTTATCAAAATCCTTTTTAGGCGAACATCTTCATCATAGAAGCTCCAATCTTTAATTTCAGTTCAATCAGTTGAAAATCTAAGAAGATTTATACTAACTTTCATCCCCCATTTTATCCCCTTAGGGGTGGGATTTATGAAAATCTTTTTTAGGGGATGCCTACGTCATAGTAGTTTTATGCATGCCAAATTTCAGCCCGATCCGTCTAGTAGTTTGGGCTGTGCGTTGATAGATCTACGTCAGTCAGTCAGTCACCTTTGAGTTGTATATATTTAGATTAAATGACAGTTACGGTTTATCATCAGGAGGACAATTAGCAAATTTATTATTGCAGTTAAATTAAAAATCGTTTTATGTACCTGTTACTTGACTTGGCTCAGTCGGAGATGGAGGTATACCGTCACCTGGCATGTACACCACTCCTGGACCCATTGGCACTGTGTGATCAGCTATAAGACCACCTCCAGGTCCACCAGCTCCTGATCCCCAACCGGTTCCACCAAGCAGCAATCCTCCAGGACTTATTGTTGCGTATTCAGACACATTCGTTGTTAAAGTCTCAAATGTGCTAACTGTCGGAAATTCTAGATTCGGAAGTTCTTCAAAATCTTCATCACCAGGTTTTGATGAAGTAATATTATTAATTGAAATATTATTTAGTGTGGTTTCGTCTATGTTAGCAGTATGTGTTGTTACATTGTTGCCTACTGTATTTGTTTCAACAGTGGGAGTCATATCAGTAGATTTAGCAATGTTTTTCAATATATTTATTAAATCATTGTCTACAGTCGACGCGTTTCTTTTATCAGGCATAACTTCAAAATCATATCCATAGTCAAAACCTTCATTCCTTTTATTTTTTGGTGTAGTTACCATAGAATTTAATTTATCAAACTGCGCAGAGAAATCATGATTTTCATGTTTTGTTATGTTGTTTTTAATTATATTATCAAACCCAAGTTCGAATTGTTTGAAAAATGTTTCTTCATTTCCTATTGTATTATTATTAAAACGTTTAGCATGTTTTATTTTATCTGCATCTACATTATTTTTAGTTTTATTATTATTAATATTACTATCCTTAATGTCAATTTCTTGAGTCTTCTTATAACTAGCTATTTCTGATGTATGTTCTTTTACTTCAAGGCCTTTTATAAGAGAATAGTTTGTATAGTCATTGCTAGTTTTCTTATCAACGTATGCTGTATTATTTAGATCTATCCATTCTTCTCTATTAGCTGTTATGTTTTGGACAAGTGTTGTAGCATTGTTAATTTTATTTTCTTCTGTCTGTTGTCCATCTTCAACATTAACATGGTATTGTACATTATTGAATGTTACCGATTGTGTTATATTACCTGTTTCTTGTTCTATGTCTGTTAGAAATAATTCGTTAAAATTACTGGCAACCTTTATTGAGACCTTGTTTAAGTCAACTTTATTGTTGACTTAAACATATACCAATACTTAAAGAACTACCTAGGAAGCACTTTAAGTTAGCATTTAAGAAATGGTTTATTGATAAATGCTTTTATAATATGTTGTAGTATTTTCAACGATGATCGACTACTACAACATATCCTCAGCGCTGTATAGAAGAAGCTCAACTTCAAACACGGATTATTTCCTATAAATGACAACCATTAATAATAATAATAATCTCGGGACAATTCACACAGCGCCATCTAGACCCAAGTTAAGTCTAGACTAAAGCTTGTGTTATGGGTACTAGATAACTGATACAAATATATAGATTTTTTTTTCGTAAATAGAGAAGAGCTGGCAGCTACCTCGGACAAAGAATTAGTCTAGCCATTTAAAGAGGAACGCTGCCAGTATCTTCGGAAACCTTGAACCAAGACAGAAGTTTTTGGCTTTTTGATAATATATTTTAGTAATTATATTATATTTAAAGGAACTTTTTTAATTTTAGATTCTTAGTTCGGACAAAGTTAGTTAGTTACACAATTAGTTGCCTAAAGGAACTTTTTCAAGACCGAAAGCTTATATAAATAAATTTTCGTTCCTAAAGGTAGCTATTACCTCGGAAAAAAAATTATAGCCATTCGAATGAAAATTTGTTGTAAAGGAACTTTTTAAATTTAATACTAACTGAATTTAAATTTCATTAGCCTCAAAATGTAGCTGAATATAGAACTTGTAAATTAATTTGTAAGAACATTGTAACCTATCGGACAAAAAATCCATTAAGTCTATTATTAACCTAAATCAGAAACAAAGCTGGCAGATATACAGAATTATAACACATAAAATAAACCTTGACTAAAAACTTTTTTCAGACCGAAAAGCAATAGACTAGCAAAATCTTTATATATTAATCAGCCAGTACAGGAATTGAAGACTTTTTGATAATATATTTTGTAATTATATTAATTGATTTTAATTTTAATTCTTAAGTTAGTTACACAATTAGTTGTACAATTAATTATATAAATAAATTTAAAGAAGAAAAAAATTATGAACGAATGAAAATTCGTTGTTTTTGTTAAATTAAACCATTTTTTATTAACATGTAGCTGAATATAGAACTGTAAATTAATTTGTAAGAAATAACTATTAATAACAATGAAAATAAATCTTTTACAAAACCGAGTCATAATTATAACGCATAAAATAAAGACAAACTTGTCATTCCAAAAATAATAGACTAGCAAAATCTATTAATCAGGTACAGCTAACAGAAGATAATAATGTACATAAAGAGAAGGAAGTAGCCGATTTACCAATTTTAAAATTTAAAGAACTATGAAGTCATTTATTAAATAATTATAGATAATCAATGAATTTATGTTAAATTAAATAATAATAATAACTCTTACACATAAACATACAGTGTTAGAAATAATACGCTCTGCTACTAAAATGTTAGGGGCTATGTATATATATCAGCTCTGTAAGCCTGTAAAATGCGGATTTCTTGCTTCAGGGTCTCGAAGATACTTCTCTGCTAGTTTCAAATGTTAGGTTTAACACAGTTCTAATTTATATATTCATTCATTCATTCATAATTTAAGAGAAACTAACGGACTCAATATAATAATCTGTACTTACGATGGTACAGGGTAGATTTTGCAGTAAGTACAAAACAATGAAAATAAATGTTTTACAAAAGGCGGTCTTCCATCATGCAATCTTTAATCGGTGTTAATTTACTTGATACGACACAAAACCTCTATTTATTATACAATTTGTTAAATGTACATTTTATAAACGTAAATAAATAAACTTACACACCAATACATACATAGAGACATATTCTATAGGCAGACCCTCTAAGCCTGGAAAATAAGATTTGTTATGAAATCATCGCTACCAAAATGTTAGGGAAAATACTATATATATATATAGGGAAAAATATGTGTGGAAACGTCTGTCACGTACCTGTATGGTTCTGCGGATTTTTCCAGGGTCTCGAAGATATCTTCGCTAGCTTTCCAGTTTCACAGTAGGTTTAACACAGTTCTAATTTATTTTAATTCACAACAAATGCGCGCGCGCGTCAAGGCCGCTGTACGGTCAGTTCAGTACTAGGTAAGGGAGGGGAAGGGACGACGCGGGAACAGAATCTAACGGACTCTAATATAATAATCTGTGCTTACGATGGTACAGGGTAGCTTTTGAACAAGGTTCTTATATTCAAATCCATCTTAAGGCCTATATGGTATAGAGCTATGGGGATCGGCAAGTCATTCCAATATCGAAATAATTCAGCGTTACCAAAGTAAGGTGTTAAAGACCATAACCAATGCACCTTGGTTGTAAAAAACCGGGAGGTGCATGACTACACAGAGATCCCAACGGTGCACAAAGAGATAAAACGCTCCTGTAAGGCTTACCGGTAAATACTTCAACACCATACCAACCCTTTAGCAACAATTTTTGGACTCTAGGAATTACGTATGCAGGCTGAAAAGGTCACATCTGGCTACGATTTAAAACAGCAGTATATGTATATATAAAGCGACAGATAACGAAAGCTATATCTCTTGGACTCTAAGAATTACGTATGCAGACTGAAAAGGTCACATCTGGCTACGATTTAAAACAGCGACATTATTGGATAACTCAAAGCGACAGATAAAATCTGATAAAAGTATAATTGGCTGATCGCAGATAGATAAATGAGAAAAAAAAAAGAAAAAAAACCAATACATACAATATACATACATATACTACATAATAATGGACGAGAGGACGTGATATTATTCTATTACAGGGATAGATAATGCGATTTTAATAATTTTTTTAAAATGGCATATGACTGATCGAATGGGAAATGGTAAGGAGTTCCAGAGACGAATAGCTTGTACAGTAAAAGAATCAGTGTAATATTTAGAAGAATGAGGTGAGAAGGTAAGACAGAGGCTTCTTTAAATTTATTTATGTTAATGATTACTATTGAATTATAATTTTGTAACTGACCAGTTTTACATGCCAAATCTTATATATAAAATTCTCGTGTCACAGTTTTCGGTCCCATACTCCTCCGAAACGGCTTGACCGATTCTCATTAAATTTTGTGAGCGTATTGAGTAGGTCTGAGAATCGGCCAACATCTATTTTTCATCCCCCTAAATGTTAGGGGTAGTCCACCACTAATTTTTTTTTATTTTAAGGCAAAACAACGTTTGCCGGGACAGCTAGTAAATAAATATAAATCTATTCAAAGCAAATATATAAATAAATAAAACATCACACCTTTTTCAGTACATGAAATAAACTGAAATATAAACTTTATCGAAACTATTGTAACGAGTTTCAGAATCATTGGATAAATACATAATACATGTAATTTTATAGTTTAAATTCAATTTTATAGCTTTTTATACTACATTTTATATTAAATCTTGAAAATGTGTTTCCTTTCAAATAATATATTTATTACAACAATATATTTTGAATAAAATGAATTTCATTTTGATTTTAATATTTTATACAGTGTCAGGTACTGTTTTGAAATTATCAAACTAATTGGGAAAGGAATATAAACAAACGTGTCGTGGCTGAGTAGTTATGTGTTTAATACTTACTTAGGTTGCGAATTCGAACCTGGTGGGAAAAAACAGTGTGACAAACTCTCCGGTGACGGATCACTGACGTCATAAAATACCTATAAGCCGTTGCTATATGTTATATACTACGATGTTGGCAAACAAGCATAATGCCTTTCTGGTGGTAAATGGTTACCGTAGCCTATAAACACCTAACTGTGTTACTTGGTCGTTGCCGACCCTAAGAAACCTTAACCTTATACCCTTCTTGAAAAACCCCATGCTGTAGTTCTTAGCTCTTAGCTTAGCAGCTTCTTAGTTCTCAGTTCTTATGTTTGCTACTAATTTGTCATGTAAATTAACTCATTTATAATTTTATTATTATATCTCAGAACCTAGGTTAGAAAGCAAGCTGATGGAGTCAGGCTCATCTGATGGTACCGTAGTTTATAGAAGCCTGAAACACCAGGGCTCTCGTTTGCTGGTTTAACAAACCTTCCTGAAAAACCCCATGCTGTAGTTCTTAGCTCTTAGCTTAGCAGCTTCTTAGTTCTTAGCTATTATGTTTGCTACTAATTTGTCATGTAAATTAACTCATATATAATTATACTAATATATCTCAGAACCCAGGTTAGAAATAAAGCTGATGGAGCCAGGCTCATTTGATGTTACCGTAGTTTATAGAAGCCTGAAACACTAGGGCTGTCTTTTGCTGGTTTAAGAAACCTTCCTGAAAAACCTCATGCTGTTTTCTCTCTTATTCCCACTACAAATTTATTATATATATTTTATATATCATTTATAATTTTATTACCATATCTCAGTTTCATACCTGAACACAGCTTAATAAGTAAGCTGCTAGAGAAAAATAATTAAGAGAGATAGAGGTTCCCAAATAAACGACATTGAAAACCTCTTCTTTTGTAATGAGACAGTAAATACCGGCTACGGTAACCGTTTACCATCAGATGGGCCGTATGCTTGTATGCCACCTACGTGGTATAAAAAAAAGTAAAGGTCTAAGTGACAAAATTTACCTATATATTTTTTTTTCAGCGCAAGCCGAATCGCCCAAGCATAGAAGCGTGAACCTAGCTCTTGAAACTGTATTGGAGTTCAACAACAAACATGATAACGGCGATGTTAAAATTATAGATAAAATCAGAGGATTTCTAGACAGACTAAAAGCCATGATAACCAATAACGAAGATTCCAGACGCAATTTGCAAATCGAACATATGAAATTTACTGATTTCATTAAAAATGCTATAGCCATTATAAGTGGGTATGAAGATGAGGATATAGAAGATACAGTGGCTGTTCTGAATGATGAAATTAGGAGATATCATTACAAGGGATGCAAATTTTATGAATTAATAGAAAATAGTAATGTCCGGAGATTTATAGCGAAAAAATTGGACAACATAAATGATATACCAGGCAATGTATTAAGAGACAAATTAAGTGACATTTCAATTGTATTCGACGATGATTCAATGAATGAGAAACAGAACAACATGTTAGATTTCATTAATTCATTATATGGTAAAGAATCAACACCAAAACTTAAGAATTTCCTTGAACATTTAAAACTATATAAAAGTAAATCGAAACGTGCAAATTTAGACCTAATTAGAATCATACGAGATGGATTAAGATCTGTTTTATTTGATCATTACACTAATCTCAATCGGAATGTAAAAAGGAGCTGATAGTAAGACTAGATCTGTTTTGGAAAGATTATTCCAACGCTAGAGCACATAATATGTGGAATGCTAAACCTGTTATAAAATTTGGTTACAATAACGCAAACGAAAATGCTAAAAATAAACAGGATGAACTTTCGAAAACAAGCAGTAAAATCAAAATCAAAGATACTAAAGGTCTAAATAATAATCAGGCAAGTATAGTGACAAATAAGAAAAGAAAATATCATTATATAAGTCTGTATCCTGAAACAATAACCAAAACAGAAAAACAAAAACTTTTGAAAAAGAAAACGACGTCTATAACGAAAATATACACATATTTTAAAAATAAAAAGAAGAAACCTAAAAATGAAGTTAAATTTAAAGCACCGAAATTAGTAAAAGATATGGTTGAGGAGTTTGATGCTGTTGTTGATGTTAAAAGTGCAAGGAAAGAGAGAGAAAGATATTTAGACACCGATTCAAACAAGAGAACTACATTTACAGATATATGGAAATATAAGTGAGTAGAACTACATCTATACTACAGAAAATCTTTTGAAACAGCTACGAGATTTCTCGATTAGTGAAGCAGTTCAAATAGTCAAAATTTTTTTTATTTAAAAACCGTCATATTTGATGAAAAATAATTGTCAATAATCCAATACTAGTATTATAAATGCAAAGGGATTTTTTTGTACATTTGTACATAGACAAAATTAATCATACTCATGAATATAAATATTGGTACCCTGTGAGGAATCGAACCGGAAGTAAAGCGGTGCTAAAGCTCGAGGTCATCTGTATAGGTTGGTATAGGTTACAAATTTAGGTTAGATAGGTTTATCTCAAATAAATGGACATAAGTGATATATTTAGTGATAGGGTGAGGTTAACCAGGAAGGTGTCTCATGGAAACCATTGTGGTTAATCCCTGGTGGATCTGCCTCGATGTGCGCTAATATTACTAGATTTCATGAAAGTAACATATGTAATTTTTCCACAGACTCGATAGAAAACCCAAAACCCACAAATCTGCAAACAGTAAACAGAGTAATAAAATAAGATTCAGAGCAACCACGCCATCTAGTGAGGGCATATCCATAGAAGTTACCAATCGTTACAAAGAGAAATCGTTTAGAAAAAGCAATGATAATATAACAGATGATAATATCACACTTGATAATGCTAAAACTAAAACACCAATCCCTAACAATTATGTTAGACGAATTGAAGAATTAGAAAAGGAATTAAACGCAGTTAAGAAACAAATACTTGATAAGAATATTAATGACCTGATAACAACTAAGAATAATACATCACTGGAGTACTGGGTTAGTACAACAGAAGCTCATAATAAAGATGCAATAGTCACTAAGAATTTAGCAACTGATAAATCAACCAACACAGATACTACAGATAGTATAAAAATGACTGAAAATACAACAATTCTACGAAACAACGAAATTGGGAATGTCATAGCTGCAAATAACACTAATGAAGATAAATCAAGTCCAGTATTACGAAGTAATTTAAATTTGAAATCTGATTTTGGAAGTAACGAAATTAAAATAGACAATGTAAAAGTTTCTACTAAAGACAGTGTGGCCATTACGAAAAATGAAACTGCTACCATAACGTCATCTAAAGATTTAGGAAAGACAAATTTAAATGAGAGTTTTGAAGAAAACAAATTGTATGATGTTGATAAAATTCTAGAAACTGGTGTTGGTGATGACGGTATAAATTCTAATTTAACGCCGTTCAATTTTGATTACAACAAGATGTTTAATGATTCGAAAGCACTGGATTTTGAAGATCCCGCCAAAAAGAGATTGGTACAGGAGTTAATTAAAAAAGATTTCAGTAGAATGTTTTCAAAGACAACGCCAGTCGGTGTGGGAAATTTTACAAATGTATCTCTTATGTTCACAGATCCATTCGAAGATTTGGACAGAGATATCGACATTTAAAGTGATTAAAAAAAATATAATTTTATTTTTTTTATTTATACTATGCTCCGATCGAACTTTCGTTTTCGTTTTAGACCTAAAAATAGGGTTTGGCTAGGAAAAAAGAAAGGTTTTTTCGGTTAAAATTATACTGAAATAAGTTTATTTTTATTTTTAACTATTTTGTGCTGTATGTATATATTATTCTAGATTAAAAGTTTGCATAAATTTATCTATACATATAAATAAAATTGGAACGTCTGTTTGTAATTGAAATAACCGTTTTTTACTATATGTGAATATACGGTACATACACCAAAATAACATTTTTTTGTCTGTCTGTCTGTTTGTTCCGGCTAATCTCTGACATGGCTTGACCGATTTTGACGGAACTTTTTTTGGCAGATAGCTGATGTAATAACGAGTAACATAGGCTACATTTATTTTAGAAAAAATCTTTTATTTTAGAAAAATAAAGTTAAATTCCACGCGGACGAAGTCGCGGAACAGCTAGTAATAAACAAAGCAGCTAGTATAAATAAATATTTATTGCTTTATTTATTTTATTTTATAATGTAATAAGGAGTAACTTAGACTACTTTTATTTAAAAAACATAAAGTTAAACTCCACGCAGACGAAGTGTTTAGTTAGTTAAAAATATATTATTAAGCCCTTTAAATAAAATTGATAACTCTACCTAATCAAATCAAATCAAAATATTTTTATTTGGGAAGGTCTATTACAAGCTTATGTGTTAAGTGTACCGTTAGTTCTGAGGCTTTCGAATTGAGACGTACTGACAAGAAAGTCGCTCTTATTCTTTTGATATGATATTGTATTCATGTTACAAATATATAGATTCATTTTTTAATTCAATTAGAGAAATACAGTAACCACCAGTATATGCAATTGCAATTTTGTCTTTGAATGAAGTCTGTATCGACATCTGTAGGAAATATTTTAAAATCTAAATATAATCTACCTGCGCTATAGACTAGATGTCGCTAAGCGTCAATGTTAAACTGTTACATTTTATTAACAAAATAAATCCATATGCTTCAAATTTCTATAAAAATAAGTATTTACGGATATTTTATTTAAATATAAACTCATGAGATAAATAAAATTATAATAATTTAATTATTCTTCTACAGAAGTTAAACACACTGAATAAATATTTTATTTTTTTTTAATTATGGCAACACGTTACCGAGCAATTAATGTTTTTGACACGCCTTCCATAACATAGTGTGCGATTTTAGTGATTATTTCATTTAAATTGTGTTTTAAAATCGATTTGATCAACTTATTTTAGTGCATTGTGACTTTTTCTATAATGAATATAATTAATGCCTAAATAGCCATTGTATTTCCGGAAATAATAAGGTAAAAGTAAAAATAAAGTTGTCAACGCATTATACTAGCAAATTAAGAAGTCCATATCTCTCATTAAGTGATAAACATAAAATAGGTTCATATAATTTTTTATCTTAATCGATAACCGTCCTACATAAAAAATTGTTTATTTACATGAGTTTTCTTATTTTTTAACAAATTCTAATATGTTATTTGCCTTTTAGAATACAGTATAATATCATTTTAATTCCTATCTGTGATATTGTATTCTTTATTTGTCGATATTTCATAAATACTGTTAGGCATAGAGTCATTCTAAAGGGAATTAAGTGTTTTAAGTATTTCTGAATAATATATCTATATTCACGTTTTACTAATATTTAGATGCTATACAAAGTCTGGACATGTCTATTTCTATCGGCAGAAACTTTATAAACGTGTTTCGGTTTATATATATATATATCAACAATTTATTCTGCACCACTCATGGTTGCCTAGTACAAACGGCGCAGGTGATTTTTTTATGAAATAAAACCTACCCGCCTGCTGGAACGGTTTAAAAGCACAAGAGCATGGTATTTCGTGAGCATAAGGTCAGGTCATTGTTAGCAAATTAAAAAAGATAACATGGATTTAGTATTGTTTAAAAATAACGACTTATCTGAGAAAAATCAAGAAAATGTAAATCAATTTTACTCTATGTTTTTTTTGTAGTTTTTTTCTAAATTAAAATGGCGGGGCACCATGGAAGATGATAAATGACCATTATTATTTTTAGCCCATCGTACAATTTGTCTTGTGAATTATAACACGTATATCAGGGGGAAGTATGCAATGTGGATTGTAAATAAATTACCAAATTATATATAAATTATAGCAATTCCTATGCACTATGTTTGTTGTAGATTTATATTTGTATCAACAATCTTTCTCTTCATGGTTTTACACAACGCGGCAAGGTTAAGTTAGTTTAAGTATTTTTGTGCTTTGAAGTTAAAGAAATAATTATACTCGTTGGAAAATTACAGGGTATATAGGCACGAGAGATTATGTCAAAAACAGCAATTTAGAAATTTTCAGCATATTCGTAACATGTTTTTATATTGGTATTCAAGGTATACTATAGTTATCTATGACAACCTCTGTGATCTAGGGGTTTAGCACAGCAACTTACTTCTGATGGTATCGCGCGTTTGATCTCACACTGCACAAATATTTGTATTCATATATGATTGTTTGTATGTGTTTTATATCTATAATATGTATGTATTTAGGAAAAGAAAATATATCTATATATGTATCAGTTTTAGTACCCATAACACAAGCTTTAGCTAACTTAACTTAGATCTATTAGGGCTCTGTGTGATTTGTCCTAAGATTATATCTTTTAAGCTTAAATCTCCAGTGTTAAAGTTGGTTATTGGAGCTAAGGGATGGTGGTGGTGTGGATAATCCATCTTACATCATGGTATAATTAACAGCTAACGTACCACTTTAAATCATTTGAGACCACTTTGTTTGCCATTTGAAATGTTCTTTGAAGTCCAAGGTGGGCAGAGATGATGAAAAATTGCATCCCTATTTTATTTTACCCTCTTAAGGGAATTTTGTTTACAAACATTGAATGTCATATTTATTTACATATAATCAACTTCCTCAAAAATAAGTTTCAAGCTTTAGCTTCAAAAATCACAATTTACATAAAAACTTGCATCCCCTATTTTATATTACCCTCTTAAGGGACTTTTTTTACAAACATTGAATGTCATATTTATTTATATTTAATCAACAGCCTCAAAAATAAGTTACAAGCGTTCCAACTTGAAAGACGATTCTTCCATACAATCTTTCATCCCCACTTTCAACCCCTTACAACCCTTTTTTACAACACATTAAAAAGTAGCCTATGTCCGTTCTCAGGGTCTAGAGTATCTGTATACCAAATTTCATTTAAATCGGGTCAGTAGTTTTGACGTGAAAGCGAGACAGACAGACAGACAGAGATACTTTCGCATTTTTATATATATACCACATAGTTATTTTGATGACTATTATATAATAATATAGATATACATATAACTGGACAGACATTGTCCTGTCTTAACAATGGTCATTGAATTCACATTTATAGATAAAAAAAAACAGATAGCTTTCTTAATTTTGGGATTAAAAATCTTCTCTTGACAATACCTCAGGTCCATAGGGTAGGGTCACCATTTAATTGATGGACAAAGAAACTTTTTTAGGTTATAAAAAAAATTAACTCAACAGTGGTGAATTAACAATATTAGCCAGCTGTTCATGAGTGATGCTGAGGGAACATAGAGTTTCATTTATGTATAAGGATAGCTGTACCTTTAACTTCGTCAAAAAATAGTGACCTTGAGCAAATAATAAAAAATTATATATAATCTAAAATAAAAAAGTTTCATCGTTCTAGCTTCAATAATATTTCCATACATAATTCCAAATTCAATCAACAGCCAAAACTAAGTTTCAAACTACTATCTTTAAAATGAAGATACTTATATTACATACATTACATCACCCCTTTCAACCCCTTATAACCCTTTTTCTTGTTTTTTTTTTTAATGCTACTTATATAAATGTTATCATGTACCAATGATAAGATGTTATACTGTAACCATTTATCTGAGTCCTGTCCTTATCCCAATATTTTCTCAACTCATAAAAATGGGTTTAAGGTTTTAGCTTTAAAAAATGACAATACATCAACATTTTAACTCCATTTTGACCCTTACAACCCATTTTCGTTAATTATATTTAATCAATAAAAAAATAAGATTGAAGCTTAAACTTTTAAAAAATTCCTCTTTCAGTCTCTTATAACCCTTTTTAGCATTAAAAAGTAACCTATGTCCTATCTCAAGATCTAGACTTTAAATTTCATTTAAATCAGTTCAGAAGTTTTGGCTTTTAAGACAGACAGACAAGTCACTTTCACTTTCATAATATTAGTAAGGTATTTATTAAATAAACTGATCAAAAAAGCGTAAGAAAAAGCTTCATCGTTCTACTTCAAATTGACGAATTTCCATAAAAACTTTTATCTGCTATTTTATTTTGCGTCTGTGTGACAATGTGATATTACAAATTTAAATGTGCATATTTATTTATATTTAATAAACAGTTTAAACATTTCTTTAAATTCTTTTGAAAATAGGCCTCTTGGCCCTTTAAATAAAATTGTTAAATCAAAATAATCATGTGATATTCTAAATTCAAAATATTTTTATTTGGGAAGGTCTATCTCAGACTCTTATGTGTTAAGTGTACCGTTAGTTCTGAATAGCTTTGGAACGGTAGATGTTGTTTCTTCCAAGGAAAGTCATATGCTCTTATTTTTTAATATGATATTGTTTTATTCTTCAAAAATATTAATAATATGTTTTACGCTCTTGTAAGAGCAGGGTAACCATCAGTATATACTATTTATGTATTTATAAAAAAAATTGCAGAATGAACGTTTATTCATTTAAATTCATGTAGGAGACAATATTTTAAAATCTAAATATAATGCGCGCGCTGCTTATACAAATGACATATATGTTTATGTATGACATATGAGCGTTAATGTTAATCTAGTACAATACTTGTAATTCAGAAATTAAAAATTTTTGAAAATAGACTTAATATACACAATTATAAAGTAGACTTTCCAAAATATAATTTTTACGGCCATTATTATTAAGTGTGTAAAACCACATAAAGATAACTCTTGCATTACCATTTTAAATAAACCCTTTTTTATAAAATTTAGCCTATGTCCTTCTACAAGACTATATGGGTACCAAACACACTGAATAAATATTTTAATATTTTACTGAAAGCGAGACAGACAGACAGACAGAGACAGATTAATGTTTTTGACATTTATAATATTAGTAAGGATTTTAGTGATTATTTCATTTAAATTGTTTTTTATTTTATTTATTTGTTCCTGTGACTTCGTCCACGTGGAATTTGACTTATTTTTAAACTAAATATTTTTGTAAAATATATAAGTCACTCCTTATTACATTGTACCTGCCAAAAAACTCCCGTCAAAAACAATAAGCGATTTCAGAGATTAACGGAACAAACAGACAGAAAGACAGATCTCTGACAATAATTGTAAAAAATATTATTTTGGTGTATATACCGTATTTATAATCATATGCATGTAGTAAAAACAGTTATTTCAATATTACAAACAGACACTCCAATTTTATTTATATGTATAGACTGTAAAAATTGTTACAGTCATACAGTTTATTATCATTTTATATTCATATCTTGAACATTGCTCTTCTGTTATTTTCGATATTATCAAAAACTGATTCAGCAGTAGATATCACTAGAGAGTTTACAGTTTATATTCCAAATGAAGGGACATTAAGTGCTTACACATATTCACATATGACCATAAGAAACGGGGACTATATTCACAGCCTAAAGTTCAAATCTGTTGCTTTGAGCCCTCAGCTATACATCTGTCAGGAGGAGTTGTCCTTCAGCCGCTCCATAAGTTCTTCCTTTGGGAATGCCATCTGCACTCCCTATCGTCCGGTGAAGCTGTAAAGGCCAGCTAACAATGCGGATAAATATTAGATAAGTTTAAAAAAGCACTCACACAGAAGTTCACATTATTTATAACAAGTTATGAGTATTTTATAATTAATTTATATTGACAACAATTGCAAAACGACACTTAATTGGCTGTCACGCTGAATCATATTATTTAATATAAGGTTTAATCAAAAAGTTTCTAAGCATTTTGTTATTTAATATCAACATCATTCATCTAAATATATATAACTCAAAGGTGACTGACATAGTGATCCATCAACGCACAGCCCAAACCACTGGACGGATCGGGCTGAAATTTGACATGCAGGTAGATGTTATGACGTAGGCATCCGCTAAGAAAGGATTTTGATTAATTCTACCCCCAAGGGGATAAAATAGGGGATGAAAGTTTGTATGAAACTTTGTCAATTTTAAACCGATGGTGAGACTTTGTATGCATAAAGCTACTATGACGTAGGCACCCCCTAAGAAAGGATTTTGATAAATTCCATCCCTAAGGGGATAAATTAACGCGAGCGAAGCCGCGGGCAAAAAGCTAGTTCATTCATAATTTAAGAGCTGTGCTCTTGTCGGGCCCCCGCCAACGTCTACGATCTTCTAGAAATAGAAATAGAAATTGGTCATCACAAGAACGAGCAAGAAACTTGCGTGTTGCTCTTTTTTTTTTTTTTTATTTATTTATTTCGGATCAAAAACAGGTTCACAATTAGGAAACTTATAATTATTTTACATTTTCTACGTACTATGTTATTGTAAACCCAACATGCATGATCACAAATTATATTAAAGTATTAAGATATGTGGGTCGCATACATACTAAACATACAAGCTAATATATTTTCTACTTATAATTATGATGGTTTTTATGTAGTTGGTTGAATGAGGAAAAGAGTTATGAGATATGTGTGTTACAGGTTTTACTAAAGATACGAGGAAAAATCATTTGTATGTGCGAATGTGTGTTTGTACATATGAGTGTAGTGTGGGTGTGTGTGTGTGTTGGTGCGCGCGTATGTATGTGTGTACATCAGTGTGACTAGGTAAAAAGAATGAATTATATTATTATATTCTATGTGATTATAGTATACGTAAGGCTTTAAGTTTATTAATTACTGACCTTCTAAAACCTATATATGACAATTTGAATATATCCAATTCATTAGTTATCATTGTACGACTGCAAAATGCGAGTAATAGGTTTACGAATACCTGCATTAGTTCGACTTGCTTTAATCGAAAAGAGTCTATGGGGGGCGATGTTCTGGTCAACTCTGGGGGGTATGTTGTAATATATACTTGATGACATATCTAAACAATCATATTTGTTATTACAGATATCATAAAGCAGCATACATTGTAATTGAGAGCGTCTTAAGCTCAAGCTCAGCAATTTATAATGTTTAAGTAGATCTTTATAGGATAGTCTTCTACGAAAAAACATAAAATGTATACGTCTGAGGAACTTCTTTTGAACCATTTCTAGTTTATTCTTATATTTATCATAATGGGGATTCCATACGGTCACTGCGTATTCTAACTGTGATCTTACTAATGACTGAAACAGATGAATATATGTAGAACAGTTTCTAAACCTAGTACCTGATCTCATTATGAACCCGTACATTTTATAAGCCTTATTAATTATACTCTCTATGTGTAAATCAAGATGTAGTTTAGAAAAAACTTGCATTCCAAGATCCTTGATGTTTAACTTAATGGTAGTATTTGTTTACAGTGAATATTGAAGTTGCTAATTTTTATTTTCTTTGTAATCAACTGCCTCAAAAATAAGTTTCAAGTTTGTTATTATTGCAGTAATTTGTAAAACGATTTAAATCTTCTTGAAATTTAACATGGTCTTCTATATTGTTAACCCCTTATAATATACCCTTTTTTAATCATCAGCATATAAAAAAAAGTTAAAACATGTGTTAATGTCATTTATAAATGAGTATAAATAAAAGGGGCCAAGAATGGATCCTTGAGGAACTCCTTACAACCCTTTTTGAGATTCAAATAACAACTTTTTGAGTTCTACTTAGAAATATAAGACTTGAACCATCTCCAGAGGTTTCCTTATATAAAATATTTTTTCATAACATTCTGTGATCGATTCTGTCAAACGCCTTTTTGCGAAAATCATTATATAAAGTCTATTTGTTTGTTATTGTCCAGCCCATCAAATAAATAGTTGTATAAACAAATTTGTTACTTTAGATCGACGTTGAACAAAACCATGCTGTTGGTTCAAAATTACATTATGGAGACAGATATACTTTATGAACTAGTCTTTCGTAAAGTTTTGATAGTGGGAAGAATGGAAATCGGCACTATAGTTTTTATTCTGTTTTGATGCCACCTTTGTGTACAGGTACAATTCTAGCTGTTTTCCATATCCTAGGGAACATTCCATCAGCAAACATTTATTAAATATGTGGCACACAGGTTTACAAATAACAGCATTGAGTATTTTTTAAGAAATATCCATGAACACTATCTATTCCTTAATTTTACTAATATCTATACTCTTTAAACCTACAAGTACATCCTTCTCTAAGATTTCAAGATTTAACATTATCAGGTGTTAAACGTTTCATAATACGATGTCATCTATATCAAAATTTTCAGAAACAGCAGACTTTTCAAATGTAGATTGAAAAATATTGGAGCACATACCTCTTCAGGTCTGTTTGCCTCTGAGTTATTATATAAGAGTTTCATTTATGTCTGAATTATTATCACGATTGCGAATATAGTTTTGAAAGGATATTTACTATTTACTTTATTTTATCTTCAATATGTTTCATATATTTATTATAACATTGGAATTTGACTTCATTTGAAATGTCTTGTATATTGAAAAAACATTATGATTAGATTCCGAGTTGAATTTTTTCATGGTTATCACGATTTTTTTTTTCATATAATCTAATAAGTTCAGATGTAAACCAGACAGGGTATTTAAAGGGTTTAACAGTTTTTGTGGGTACATGTTTTCTTAATTATGTCGTAAATTTTTCGTAAAACATACTGACAGCATCTTCTGTATTTAATTTTGATAAGAGGTTATTCCATTCAATATTTAAGATTTCATTACTTATTGTCACATAATTTGCTCTCACATAACAATATTTAACATATGACTTTGTTGAGAACGGCTTAAAATATTAGTAGTTGGAATTCTCACCTGTAATGGAGGGTGATAATCGTCTGGTTGAATATTCAGGATATAAGTGATATGTCAATATTTAATTTATTACTAATACATAAGTCAAGAATATTATTAGATTTATTTGTGTATGAATTATGCTGATAACAGTTCAACATTGACAAGAAGTTGGATAAAACTATATGATTGATTCATATCAAAAATCAATTATTGGTTGCTGATACGATTCTTTACATTTCCATTGAAGTTTCGGTAAGTTAAAGTCTCCTGTGATAAGAAATTCGGAATCATAATTACATAGTGCATTCTCAAGAAGATTAAAGTACGCTTTGTACGTATCACTACTTTGTCCCGGTGGAATGTAAACAGTACTAATAATATACTTTAAGTTTTCAATATTTATCTGCACCATTAAATAATCTACATGCGGGGGAAGGGACGTTAAGTCAGCGGCGGGGGGCAGAAACACATTTGTGCATAAGGAACGCAACACCGCTATCAGTACGCCGCCTCCATCACGCCGGACGCTAACCTCTAGATTACGGTCACTTCTAAAAACTTGATACCTACAATCAATAAATTCATTATCCGATATTCCACTATGTAACAAGTTTCGGTTAACACTATAACTTCATAATTTTGTGATAGAATGTTCATGTACAATGTATGCAATTTTGTTCTTATCCCTTAGTTTGATAATAAACCAAGGGTTATGAATTGTATTTAAAAATCTATTATATTTTAAATATTCATTTTGTGGGAACTTTGAAAACTACGATAGATATTTAATAAACCTGATATGCCATGATACAGTATTATTTAGTTTCTAACCATTTTGTTATTTAATATCAACATCAAAATTGGAGATTCTTTCGCAATATTTATTTGTATACATATATATAACCTAAGTATATAGCTTACATTCACTATATGTTTGTTACTAAATATTACTAGTAAGTAATATATTTTTCTGATACGCTTATGCAGAACAAATACAAAACAATCATAAGTATACACATAAAATAACTTAAATATACAGCCTAAACTCACCATGCATTCTTTACCAAATGTATATAATTTTTATTATATACATTCTATAACCATGCAAAACAAGTATGCAATATTTATTTGTACGTACATAAAATATCCCGATACATAGACTTACATTCACTACATATTCCTTACTAAATATGAACAATAAGTAATGTATTTTTCTAATATATTTGAGCAGAACAAGTAAAAAGTATTTATCAGCACACACATAAAATACTTTAAGAATGTAGTTTATAATCGCCGTATTTTTTTGACTAAGTATATATAATAACTGATATACATATTTGATACACATACTACATTTATGCAAAACAAGTATACAATTTTTATTTATATATATATGAAATAATCCAAGTATATAGCTTATGTTCAGTATATATTTTTTGCTATAGATACATAATAAGGAATGTATTTTTTTGTAATACACACTACATTTGTGTAAGACAAGATATACGAAGACATATAACTTTTGACAATTGATCATTATTTCCGCACAATTTTGCAATAATATAAGTATAAGTATATAAATATAAAAACAAAACACATACAGTTCAGGATTTGATCTTGTTAATGTCACTTTCATTACGAATGGCGAAAATAGGCGATGAGTCAGTTTGTCGAGCAAGGATTGTGCCATGTTTGACCCAAATATGTTTAAAACCATGTTTTTTGCCAGCTTCACGACTCGCACGAAATATGTACTTATTTTTTGGAGTTAGATGCTCGTTTATATAAATATTACGAGGAGTCCCTGTTATCGATAATTGGTCCGACTTAATTCCTTTCATGGCACGCGCGGCAATTATTATATTATCACGCAGTATTTTAGATACAAATTTGACAACTAGATTCTTTGGGTGAGCATTTTTTTTATCCATATGAGGCACACGATGGGCTGAAATTACATCCACAGGTTTGATAGGGTGTTTGATGACAGCACCAATCTTATCTAATAGAAATATGATGTTTTCATCTCGACGCTCAGGTAGATTTGCGATTTCAATATTACATTGCCGGGCTTGTTGCTCCATCTGATCTATTTTGTTTTCAAGGGCTGCCATTTGATGTTGCGTGCTGTCCTCATGTAATATACATTCCTCTAACGATTTCACACGACTTTCAAGACTGTCATGTCCTTCACTGACATGGTTCAAGGACTTTTCAATGTCACTTAATCTTGAAGATATATTTTGGAGAGATTCAGTTATAGAGGATGTCAATTTAGCCACTTGGGTGTCAATCGTAGTATTTACTGCATTCTTAATTGACTCGGCTATGGATTCATCTAACCGGCTTTTCCAGGCATACAACTCCTCTTTTATTTTATTTTCGACCATGTCCACAACAGATCCAAGAATTTCGGATTCTGGCTGTTTACGTTTTCGTAATTTAATTTGTCGGTCATTGTCTTGAGTAGCTACCGCCGAGATATCGGGATTAGATGAACACTTCATGTTCAGCGTAGTTATATGTGTGCGCTGCATAATTAATCTATCTCTTTCTAATAAACGTATTGTAAGTTTAGTTTCGAAGAGCACAGATTATGCACTCGTAAACAACCGGCTTTTCACACACAAACACTTCACTCAACACCACTTTAGGCTATATTTATAATGTATTACGGCTCAATATTCTATGCATACATTGATTGAATGATTGCAAAAATTATGTACACGTCTAGTCATAACAGACACCACACGATGAATGAAATAATTTTATTCTTACTTTACATTTTTAAGTTTAAGTGTGTGAATACAAACTAAATAATGCAAATTAAATATTGTAATGGGTGAAAACTGTGATTGGTACAGCCTATGCTGTAAATAATATAATTGACGTAGTGGAGTAACTTGAAACAGTAATTCTCGCCATAAAGTTCAAACTTGAGGCGGCGTGGTGGGCCGGGTCGATATGCTCCCACTAATATTGTTGAGTGCAATGGTGGCTGGCACATCCGTCATTCTCGTGAACGGGTGCAGCTTGTGGGGACTGGTTTGTTTAGGATGCGAACACAGATTTTTTTTTTTTGCAACATATGTTGGTGGTCACACCTCCTAAATCTGAATTTAAATGACTGTGTATTATTGTAAACATGTACAACATTTATTTGAAAAGAATACGAGCTGAGTTTCTTGTCAGTTCTTCTCATCTCGAAATCATTCCGAACTGACGGTAGATGTGACAGATGAATAAAGATATTTTGAATTTGAATTTGAATACTTTCTCACAAACGGCTGCTTACGTATCCGTCCGATTTCGGAGCGGCTCGTCTCGATCCGTTCCATGCGAGCTTCGTACAGTATGCTAGTCGCACGCACACGAACACCATGCCGAAGTTTGCCGAAGTCTGCCGAACTGAAACGACGTTAGACGATGCACGGCTTTTTATTATTTACTTATTTAATTAACAGAATATAAACTTACAGCTAATTGCCAACACGTTTATATTTTTGTTATACGTTGTTATATGTTATACGTGCTTTCAACGCCGCAGCGCTGCCGATCGGAGTAGTGGGTTAGGTTTATTTTCGTTACGGAATTTCTTGATTCGCTCGCCGCGCTCAAAGCTCGCGATAAAAGCTATGCAATAGCTTTTATCGCGATATTTTATCAAATTGGTTTTTGTACTAAGCTTTATGGGGAAACTTGCAAGTAATTGAAAAGAGTTTGCAGCATCACTCCGCAATATAAAGATGTTATGAGTGCAGCTAAAGCTATCCCTGTTAGCGTTAGAACACAAATTAGTTTTCTATTTTTATCTTTATCTACTTAAGTCTATGGCACTTTACATTCATTCATTATTTATTTACATTCATTTCATTCATTCATTTCACGCGGCAACACCGTTGCCTAGTTACAATGTGAACAAGGAAAATAACAGCCTTGTCATTTCTATTTCTAGTACAGTATTATCTTCTTCAGCATATACTAGTCCAGTTCTAGATGTATGCCTTTTGCTTAATTTTCCGGCGTCTTCAGTCTGCGACGCATCAGTTCCGCATCTTGTCCAGGTCGGATCTGCTGTCTTTTATGTCGTCCGACCTTCTGGCAGCTGGTATACCTACTCTTCTGTTTCCCATCCTAGTTCGCCACATTAGGGATCTGTATGGTCATGTCATCATGCATGGGGTTTTTCAAGAAGGGTATATTAGGGTTTCGGCAACGCGTGACACCCCTGGTATTTCAGGCGTCCATAGGCTACGGTAACCGTTTACCATCAGATGGGCCGTATGCTTGGCGCGATGTGCTAAACATCTAGACTACTAAGTTATGATTTGCTAAAATATTTTAAATCTTTCAGACAATGGCGACTATGACAGACCCCTACGGTACTACGGGGACTCTCACGCTCAAGTGGGACCCCAAGAACCTGGAGATCCGGACCACCTCCGTAGAGAGGACCCTGGAGCCTCTCGTCCTGCAGGTCACCACGTTGGTGAACAGCAAAGACAGAGCTGCTAAGAAAAAGAGACGTAAGTATTGCATCTGTAGAAATCTCCTTAAGAAGGAGAAATGAAATGAAATTATTTGCAAAACATTGGTACAGTAAATATTATGTTATCTGTACATGTATACATATAAATAAAATTGAAATGTCTGTTTGTAATATTGAAATAACAGTTTTTTATTACATGCATATGAATATAAATATGGTACATACACCAAAATATCATTTTTTACAATTTACATCTGTCTGTCTATCAGTTTGTTCCGGCTACTATCTGAAATGGCTGGACCGATTATGACGGGACTTTTATTGGCACGTAACTGATGTAATAAGGACTAACCTAAGCTACTTTTATTTCAGAAAAATTCTCTAACTAACTTTTTTGTTAAATTCCACGCTGACGAAGTCGCGGACAGCTAGTATGAAATGTTATTGATCAGCAATATATATGGTATATATTGCATGCAAATCATGTAAAAGTGTTCGTTTTAGTCAAATATTCTTGGGCACTAAAAATGACTAAGTGACAGCCAATTCTTTAGTTTGCGTCTGAACAGTGAGATCTCAGTTCTCTAATCTCTCTTGGAAGATTGTTGTACACTTTGATTGCCATACAGTGTACATTTCTCTTATATAAGTCGTTCTGAGGAATTGTTCGGATTAATACCAGCTGCTGAGTTTCATCACCGAACCACCCGCCAGAAACTAAAGTACCATCCTGATCATCTGGATGAATGGCGGTCCTCTACAATGCGGTTTTCTAGAAACTTTTTGCCACGCACAACCACATTGTGGAATCACCTTCCAGCAATGGTATTTCCGAACCGACACGATATTGAAACCTTCAAGAAAAGAGCTTATTCCTTTTTAAAAGGCCGACAACGTACTTGCAATTCCCCTGGTGTTGCGGGTGCTCATGGGCGGCGGTAATCACTTACCATCAGGTCAGCCGCATGCTCGTTTGTCGCAATGTTGTGTCTGTTAATTTCTTTAAATAGTCCGGATGTTCTCTTCCAAATGTTTAATATACATACATGACAATGGAAACAGATGAAAATTGAAGTCTATTTTTAGCATTGATCCCAACCACGGATCTAGGACCAGCGATCTATGGACCCGTGTTGTCCCGGGTCCATAGGTCGCTGGTTTATATCCGGCTCGAAGGACCATAAAGTCTGCTATGTCTGCTACAATCTGGATGCTATGATGTAGAAATGATAACTCCGGACTGCTTTCCAACTTGATTTATTGAGTACACGATGATTGAGTGTGGACTGATGCTTGCTCGTGAGTATTTGGCGTAGTGAAGGGAGAATGGTTTTTTTGTTTATGATAATGGAATGGTGCACCCGCCTGCGCTAACGGTTTACGCTCACGTGGCACCAGTGGAGGATGATAAGATGGGCATGAAGGTCATGTCAGTTAGCCCAACGTGACGAATTCATCAAGAATTTATCACGATGGTTTCAGGGGTACCACGTGGAGGTCGACCTAACATGATACATTGCTAGAGGGAGAATTGTATGTGTGGGTGTTATATGGACGCGGAGCGCTGTAAAATACTGGCGGCTGTACGGTGACGTACCATACAGCCCATGCCCCAGGCGTCCAGTTCTCACCATTTTTGACGCATCTTTGACAACTTGACCAGTGATAGACGGACGTCAAGTAAATTGTGTTCAATGCATTTGAAAATGAAGATATCACTGTTAAAAAGCCACGATAATAAACAGAAAAATACTGATTGGCAAACAGACATTGGCAGACAGACAGCGGTCCGTGCCTTTGTTGATTTTATCTATCTCCATTTAAATTAATTACAATTTTCTTTTATTAACATTTTATGGTTTACCGCCCTATATCTTATATATAAAATTCTCGTGTCACAGTTTTCGTTCCCATACACCTCCGAAACGGCTTGACCGATTTTTATGAAATTTTGTGAGCGTATTGAATAGATCTGAGAATAGGCCAACATCTATTTTTCATCCCCTAAATGTTATTAACGTTTTAGTCCACCCTATCTAAGTTTTTTTATTTTTTATTTTTAAGAGCAAAACAACGTTTGCCGGGACAGCTAATTTTTAGTATTTATATATATATATATATATAACAATTAGAAATTACATTATATATTATATGTAAATTACAATTAGAATCCGATCCAAAAACTATCAATAAACAGAATTAAAGCAACATTATATATTAATTCAAGTAATCTAAAATATATTGATTACAAAACATTTGTGGTTTGATAAAGAAGTATGATAAATTTAACTTTCATAAAAGTCAGTAATAAGTCGCAAATTTTTGTATTACATGACTTTAATAGTGGAAAAGGAGCGGGGTAAATATTATTCAGTATTATTTATAGACAATTAAATGATGAATGTTCATCAAGTCATCATAATCAGGATGATGAAAGCAGATTTTATCCTATCATCACTGTCAGGATATTTCTCTGGGAAGAGATGTTCCCTGTAATCCTTACTTAATATTATAAAAGTTAATGTTACGCTTTCACGCAAAATCTACTGAACCGATAATCGTGAAATTTTGTACACATGTTCTGGGAGGTATTAGAATGAACGTTGGATACGTTATATTAAAAAAAAAATGTATTCAATGCATGCGAAACCGGGTAAAAGCTAGTAATATTATAAAGAGGTAAAGCTTGTGAGTTTGGATGTCCAGGATTTTCTCCGGAACTATTGAACCGATTTTGACTATTCTTATAGTGTTTGATAGCCCATTTATCGAGGAATCTTATGAGCTATATCACATTACGCTACGACCAATAGGAGTCGAGCTGAGATAGGATATTGTTGCAGAAACGGGAAAATACTATGCAGAAGATGCGTGAGTTTAGCAAGTATATCTACTTGCTAACAAATTGCTCTTTTAGCATTCAATAGATATCTCAGGACTGTTCACACAGCGCCATTTAGGCCTAAGCTAAGCAGAGCTTGTATTATAGGTACTCAATTCTTCGCACATTACAAACATTTGTATTCATGAGTATGATTGTTTGTATCGATCTGGATGTTTTCTACCTATATTATGTATGTACTAAAAAAAAGTATCTAAGTATTAATATCAGTTGTCCAGTACCCATAACACAAGCTCTGCTTATCTTGGGCCTAGATGGCGCTGTGTAATTAACACAGCGCCATCTAGCCCCAAGATAAGTCTAGGGATATTATTAAATAAATAAATTATAAATAACCCTGGACAATTCATACAGCGCCTTCTAGACCCAAGTTAAGCTAGCTAAAGCTTGTATTATGGGCACTAGATAACTGATACAAATACATAGATATATATTTCGTAAATACATACATAGAAAACACCCAGACCGATACAAACAATCATACTCATGAATGTTTGTGCCGTGAATCGAACCCGCGACCTTCGGAAAAAAAGCTGTGTACTTTACCGTTAGTCGGCCGTTACTTAATTCGATTGTTTATCTTTCCAGCGGGCAAGTCCAAACGTGCCAGTGCTTTGGTGGCGACCGTGGAGAGAGCTACGGAGATCTTCATAGAACGAGGGCAGACCATCGCCTATGAGAACCCTGATATAACTGACGAGATGATGGCAGCAGTGGAGGAAGTCAGGAAAGCTGGTGAGTTTTATAATGAAATGGTACACCCTGGTATACGCTGGAGGCACCAGTGGAGGATGATACGATGAGCATGAGGTAAGCACGTCGTGAAAAATTGACCAGATATTTATCAGGATGATTTTCAAAGGACACAACTTGGAGGTCTACCTGATATGGTACAATTATTGTCAGCAATGGGGTCATCAGTACACAGTGGAGGAAGTCAGGAACGTTGATACATTTTGTAATGGATGATAACGGAGTGGTGCACCAGTCTGCCGTCCAGGGCCGCCGAAGACCAGACGCCGTGTTCATGGCTAAACAATTTAAGACAGTGGTTCGGGATTAGCACTGGATCCCTATTCAGAACAGTGGTGGATAAAATTAAGATCGCCAGGATGATCATCAATCTCCAGTAGGAGACTGCACATACAGAAGAAGAAGCTTCTGTCTGTGCTAACGGTATACGCTGGTAGGGTACTAGTGGAGGATTATAGGATGAGCATGATGTTAGGTCTATTAGCAGGTTGTGACAATCTAAGGATGTTTTCCAAAGGGGACCACTTGGAGGGCAACCTGATATGGTACATTGCTAGCAACGAGATCATCAGTCCACAGTGGAGAAAGTCAGGAAGGTTGATGAGTTTTTTATGACTTGTAGGAATGGTGTACTAGCCTGTGCTAACGGTATACGCTGGCGAGGCACCAGTGGAGGATGATAAGATGAGTATGATGTCAGGTCTATTAGCAGGTTGTGACAATCTAAGGATGTTACCCAGAAGGGGACCACTTGGAGGGCAACCTGACATGGTACGTACTAGCAACGAGATCATCAGTCCACAGTGGAGAAAGTCAGGAAGGTTGATGATTTTTTTATGACTTGTAGGAATGGTGCACTAGCCTGTGCTAACGGTATACGCTGGCGAGGCACCAGTGGAGGATGATAAGATGAGCATGAGGTCAGGTCACTTAGCCAATCGTGACAAATTCACCAAGAATATATCACGATGGTTTCCAGGGCGAACCGCATGGAGCTCAACCTGACATGGTACATACATTGCTGGCAAGGAGGACGATAGTCCACATTACGAACAATCTGCTACCTCGGCGCGTGTAAACTTTGCTCTTCAGCACTTTTCTATAGAGCTGTGCACTGCATATGTGAAATGCGGGATCAATTTGTCGTTAGTAATATGTTACAATATTAACGGCTGAATGTACCATTAATATTATTTTATATCCAGATGGCCGATTATTTTTTTAATCTTTTGAAGGCGCGGCAATGAGCCTGGCCGCTCGCGAGTTCTCCGAGGAGCCGTGCGCGTCGGCCGTGCGGTCCGGCATGGTGCGGGCGGCTGCGCGCGCTGCTGTCGGCCGTCACTCGGCTGCTCATCCTGGCCGACATGGTGGACGTGCACCTGCTGCTCTCCAAGCTGCGCACGGTCACTACACTACACCACAACACTCCACACCACTACACACACCACACACACACCACACTACACCACACCACACCACACCACTACATACCACACCACACCACACTACACCGCACCACACCACACCACACCACTACATACCACACCACCCCACACCACTACATACCACACCACACCACTACACGCACCACACCACACACACACCACACATACCACACCACACACACCACACACTACATACCACACCACACCACACACACGCACCACACCACACCACACCACACATACACACACACACACACACACACTACACACACACACACACACACACACACCACACACACACACTACATACACACACACACACACACACACCACACCACTACACACCACACCACACCACAACACAACACACCACACCTACACTACACACCACACACTACACCACTACACCACACCACATCACATATACTTCAAATTATATGTATAAACAAAATCCTATCACATTGTCTTTACACTCTCACACCCGGCAAACGTCGTTTAACCATGTATATAAAAAAATAAGAGTTTTACTACTAACACCCAAACCGATACAAGTAATCATACTCGTGAATACAAATATTTGCAACGAGTGAGGAATCGAACCCTCGACCATCGAATGTAAAACAGTGTTTTTAACCGCTAGATCACCAAGGCCGTGAATATTCTAGAAAAAGAATTAACATATCTGACCGTTATAATTGAATTGCAGGTAGAAACAGACCTAGATAAGCTGAAATCAGCATCATCCCAATCTGAACTAGTGGAGTCAGCTCGTCAGTTTGGAAGGTCAGCCAATGAGCTGGCGGCGCAGGCTGCCAAACGTCAGCAGGAGCTGAAGGAGCCCCGCATGAAGGATGAACTGGCAGCAGCCAGAGCAGTCCTCAAGAAACATTCCACTATGCTGCTCACAGCTTCCAAGGTATAGATGACTTCAAATGAAATTAAATCAAAAATCATGTAGGACATTTCAGCCGCTTATGAAAGTATTTTTTTTTGTATTAATATTTTTCCCTACCGTCCAGTTCAGTATACAGATTCAATTGAGAAGAACTGGCAAGAAACTCAACTGATTTTTTTTAAAGCCAGTTCATTTACATTATATATTTAGGTGTCTATGTCTAACATTAAATGAAAACCCCGTGCATGAACAACTATTGCCATGCACGCTCGTCATTCAAGTAATCGTTTAGTGAGTAATAGGCTTTGCTCAGTAAATATGATTGAACAGATGTTTTGAATTTATTTAACGGTAATTTTAGTATATAAATTACTACTCGCCTCGGCTTCGCCCGAGTGTACATAAATTATATATATAAACCTTTCTTTTCTTTTTCTTTCTTAAAAAACCACTTCAGAATCCGTTGCTTAGTTTTAAAGATTTAAGCATACATAGGGACGGAAAAACAGCGACGGCGATTTTGTTTTATACTGTGTGATGATAATAACAATTTTTAATAATAATATAAATAAATATATACATACACTAGCTGTCCCGTCAAACGTTGTTTTGCCTTAAAATATAATAAAAATGTAGGGGTGGACTACCCCTAACGTTTAGGGGGATGAAAAATAGTTGTTGGCCGATTCTCAGACCTACTCAATACGCTCACAAAACTTCATGAGAATCGGTCAAGCCGTTTCGGAGGAGTATGGGAACGAAAACTGTGTCACGAGAATTTTATATATTAATTAATTAATACTAGTTGGTGTTGAACTTAGATCATAAAAAAATAGAATAGAATAAATATTTTTCGCAACATTTTAAAAGTTAAGTACCATCATCGATAAATTTAGTAATGGGTACATCACTACTGACTTTGTCGATGATGCTAACGATTGTGTCGACGATGGTGGTGATGACGAAGGCGGTGGCGATGATGATGCTGCTAATGATGATGAGTAATATAGTCGCCTGTGGTAGGTGTACGTGGTGATAACGAAGGCGGTGGCGATGATGATGATGCTAATGATGATGAGTAATGTAGTCGCCTGTGTAGGTGTACGTGGTGATAACGTGATGATGATGATGCTAATGAACGTAATGTAGTCGCCTGTGTGGCGATAACGGCTGCGGTGGCGATGATGATGATGCTAATGATGATGAGTAATGTAGTCGCCTGTGTAGGTGTACGTGGTGATAACGAAGGCGGTGGCGATGATGATGCTGCTAATGATGATGAGTAATGTAGTCGCCTGTGGTAGGTGTACGTGCGTCACCCGGAGCTGGCGGCTGCGAAGGCCAACCGTGACTTCGTGCTGCGAGCAGTCTGCGGCGCCGTCGACACCATCTCCAGCGTCGCACAGGGCCGTCCGCTACCCAACGGTGACCACCACCTACCGCCGCGGTGGTAACACCGCACGGTATCGCTAAAAGAATCCATTTATCGTATCTCCTCAGTTTCAAGACACTCTCCTTGATGTGAAGCCAAATCTCGAGGTCCTTGGCGTTGATATATCCAGTGACGTTCAGTTTTGCGGTCATTTGGAGGACGAGGCTAAAATAGCCTCCAAAAAGCTTGGTGTGCTCAGTAGAGTGGGACAGTATTTCACGGCGGCCCATCGCTTGCAATTATACAAGGCGCAGATCCGGCCGCACATGGAATACTGTTCTCATCTCTGGGCCGGAACACCACAATACCAGCTACTTCCATTTGACCGCATTCAGAACCGAGCAGCCAGAATCATTGGTAATCAACGTCTAAGTGACAGACTCGACCCATTGGCTTTGCGGCGTGATATTGCATCTCTGTGCATTTTCTACCGCATACATCACGGGGAGTGTTCTGAGGAATTGTTCGGATTAATACCAGCTGCTGAGTTTCACCACCGTACCACCCGCCAGAAACTGAAACACCATCCTGATCATCTGGGTGAATGGCGGTCCTCCACACTGCAGTTTTCTAGATTTTTTGCCACGCACAACCACATTGTGGAATCACCTTCCAGCAATGGTATTTCCGAACCGATACGATATTGAAAACTTTTAAGAACAGAGCTTATTCCTTTTTAAAAGGCCGACAACGTACTTGCAATTCCCCTGGTGTTGCGGGTGCTCATGGGCCGCGGTAATCACTTACCATCAGGTGAGCCGCATGCTCGTTTGTCCCCTGTGTTATAAAAAAAAAATCCTGTCGGCCCGACACTACCGCAGATCGCCCCAAACATACCCATTCACAGATAACTTCATTAGAATATAGGATCATATACTGTTATTCTAACAGTTTTAGTGCCATACATTTTGTCGTAATTTATGTGAAAAACACCAAGAATAATTACCCTCTTTTTTGTGATTTCTCATCAGTACTATTCATGAAGACTTGCGCGTGATAGTGTGTAGTACAAGCAAGTTATTGTACTAACAATAAATAGTTCAATAAAATTCAAATCAAAATATCTTTATTCATGTAGGTCTATTACAGACTCTTATGATATGTCAAATCTACCGTTAGTTCGGAATGATTTCGAGATGAGAACTGACAAGAAACTCAGCTCGTATTCTTTTCAAATAAATGTTGTACATGTTTACAATAATACAGATTCATTTTTAAATTCAAACTTGGTAGACTAGAGTGACCACGAGCATATGCTATTGCAAATCAAATAGTCTTAAGTGTTCATTACCCGAACAGACCAGTCCGGACAAGCAGCTTTTTTAAAACCACTTTATCTACAGTGTACTCTATAATGACACTCACCTCGACCAGCTTGTTGGCGTGTTCTGTGAACACGATGGCGTATTCTTCTACTTCTTTCTCGTTTCCGTTGCGAGCTGCTTCCATCAGCCCCAGGAGCGGCACGTTGGTCTCCAGGAAACTGGAAAATATATATTTATGTTCATTACATACCACCTACTTTCTTCTTGTTTTTTATTGTTCCTACTTTATAGTATTAATACTAGATTTAAAGACAAACTTGCTGTCCCCAAGTATCTTTTAGAAAAGTCAATAGATCTTTTATGGGAATGGGTATAAAATATATTATTAGTCTGCTGACGATGTTCTTCCTTCAACCCCAACAAACACCACCCCTAGGGTAGGGGTGTCTATTACCTTTCCACCATCTCTTGTTTACGTGCGGAAAATCCCGCCCGTCTCAGGGGATTGAACGGACAGGTACTGTGGACTCTGCGCCTCTTAAAATACGATACTCCTTGCCTCCATCCCAACCCCCAGTAGTAGTCCCTGGTATGGTACAATATACTAAGTCTCAATGTACAGGTGGAGCGAGACCCCAGGCGGAAGGTCCGGGTGAACTGGCGCAAGCACTTGATGACTTCGATGTGAGTATATGCTCTTTTTTCTTAACCCATTAACGGTTGCTCCATATATTAAGACAGAATAGAATAGAAAATCATTCAAATTCAAATAAACTTACATTGAAGCACTTTTGAATAGGATTACATTTTTTAATCTACCGCTCGTTCGGAAAGCTGTCTCATCACAAGAAGAACGATCAAGAAACTTGCGTGTTGCTCTTTTAAATAATTTTATTATTACTTTACATTTTTAAGTTTAAGTGTGTGAATACAAACCACCAATTAGCACTAATTCTATTAAATACTCAAATAGAAAAAAATAT
>NW_026712737.1:0-5161 GCF_030625045.1 Achroia grisella
TCGGATCTTCAGAGCCAGCCCGTAGCATTCACGAAGGAAAGCAGCTCTCCGACCCTGCAGCTAGAAATCTCTCTGAGGTCCCCAAAGAATGGTTTACCCAGTGTCCGCAGCCTGACTCTAGCCAGAGCTGGGCAATCGCAGAGAAAGTGCATGAGGGTTTCCCTTCCTTCTCCGCAGCTTCGGCAATGCGAGTTGTAGGGTATGCCGAGCCTAGCGGCATGGTCCCCTATGGGCCAGTGCCCCGTGCAGACCGCCGTAATCTTGAATGCATTTGCACGCGTCTGGCACAGGAGCTCTCGTGATCGGGCTATGTTATAAGCGGGCCAAATTCTCCTTGACTTGGCACAGCTTGTAAGCCTTCGCCATCTCAGGCCCGCGGCTGCTAGGTAGTGCGAGTAGACTCGGCCCCCGACAGCCGCCAGCGGAACACCGACTGTATTCGCCGAGGGACTGCCAAGAGCAGAGCCTTGCCTGGCCAATCCGTCAGCCCGCTCATTCCCCTCTATGTTCCTATGCCCGGGAACCCAGAGGAGAGTGACCTTGAGCGTGCCGCCCAGACGGTTGAGCGCGTCTCTGCACTGCCCCACCAGCCTGGAAGATGTCGTCGTTGAGTACAAGGCCTTGATGGCCGCTTGGCTGTCGGTCAGAATGGCTATGTTACGCTTGGGGCTCGAATCACGCTCCAGCCATCGACAGACTTCCAATATCGCCAGTACTTCCGCCTGGAATACACTGGCGAAACCTGGGAGACCATACGACTTGGATACACCGTGTGTATTCGAGAAAACCCCCGCGCCGACTCCATAGGCCATCTTTGATCCGTCCGTAAAGAATACCGTGTCATAGTCTTGCAACACGCCGCCGGTCTTCCACTTTGCCCTGGTTGGAAGGTCCACAGCAAAGTTTCTCGTGAAGTTCAGCTTGCGTGTGACATAGTCCGTGGGGGATGCCCAGATTTCTCGAGGTATTTCATCTAGGATGTTGCTGTGGCCGTAGGACTTCGCTGCCCAGCATCCGGACTCACGTAGTCTGACGGCACTGCACGCTGCAACATATTTGATGTGGAGGTCTAGGGGGAGGAGATGCAGGAGTACATTGAGAGCATCTGCCGGGCAGGACTGCAGAGCCCCCGTAGCACCTGCACACGCGGTTCTTTGAATCCTATTAAGCTTCGTTCTATTGTATTTTTTCTTCAAAGCCTGCCACCATACAATAGAGCCGTACGTTAGGATCGGACGCACTACAGCGGTGTACATCCAGAGAACCATCCTCGGCCGGAGACCCCATTTCTTTGCAAAGGTTCTCTTGCAGGCATAGAAGGCTATACAGGCCTTCTTAACCCTCAGTTCTATGTTCAATCTCCAATTTAGCTTTGGATCCAGGATTACACCCAGATACTTTACATTAGAGGAAAGAACCAATCTTTGTTCATTCAGCCGTGGTAGATGGAATTCAGGTATCCTTGTCTTGGTGGTGAATAGCATCAGTTGCGTTTTGGTTGGGTTTATGCTGAGTCCGCATCTTGCGGCCCACAGGCACACCTTTCGCAACGCTCCTTCCATGATGTCGCTCATAATGGACAGAAACATCCCTGATACTAATATCACCAAGTCGTCGGCATACGCCACCACCTTCACCCCGCTGCTGTCCAATGTACGTAAAATTTTGTCCATTACTATTAACCAGAGCACCGGTGAGATGGCGCCACCCTGGGGCGTGCCTCTGTTCACAGCTCTGGTCAAGTGGTTGCCTCCCAGATCCGACTGGATTATCCTGGTACTTAGCATGGATATAATCCAATGCGTGAGATACCCCTCCAATCCAATACCGGTCAAGGCTTCCTTGATGGCGTTGGTACTGACGTTGTTGAAAGCTCCTTCTATATCCAAGAAGGCAGCAAGGGTATACTGCTTGTACTGCAGCGACCGCTCAACCGTGCCAATTACCTCGTGGAGGGCGGTTTCTGTGGATTTTCCTTTGAGGTAGGCATGCTGGGACTTAGAGAAAGGCGTTCTCTCCATAATCGTCCTTAAGTGAATGTCCAGGACGCGTTCTAGGGTCTTCAGCACGAAAGAGGTCAGGCTGATTGGTCGAAAGTCCTTCGCGGACTCATGACCGCGCCTGCCCGCTTTCGGTATGAAAACCACTCGTGCGCGCCTCCAGGACTGTGGTACGTATCCTAAAGAGATGCAGCTCCGGTAAATCTCAACAAGCCACGGCACAACCCTTTCCTGCTGCTTCTGTAGCATGACTGGCATTATGCCATCTGGGCCTGGAGATTTGTATGCGGAGAAGCTGTTTATAGCCCAGCCGATCCTATCCTCGGTAATTACCGATTTGATAGTCTCGCACAGCTGGGGTTGCCGCAAACCCTCCAAGCAAGGTTCTGACTCACAGTCCTCCTCGCTGGAGGGAAAGTGCGTTTGAACCAGCAGCTCCAAGGTTTCACTAGAAGATTCCGTCCAGGAGCCTTCCGACTTTTTAAGGAAGGATGGACTCTTATGTTCCTTGGACAGAATCTTACTGAGCCTCGCGGATTCACTAGTGCTTTCGATGTTCTGACAATAGTCCAACCAAGACCGCCTCTTGGCGGTCCTGATGGCCGACTTGTACTTCTTCAGGCAGTCCTTGTATGGCTGCCAGTATTTTTGCCTGTAGCAGATGTTGAAGATTTCTCTGGTCAGCTTCCTGAGGCTAGAGAGATCTTCATTCCACCACGGTGGCAGGGTCTTTTTGCTGTACTTAGCAGGGCACGAGACTTTAAAGGCGGTATCGAATGCCTTTTCCAGAGCCCCGACCTTTGACTCCAGTTCGTCTGTCGTGCCAATCTTACCAATTTGCGCACCGGAGAGTTTGTTCTTAATTACTTGACCAAACTTTCTCCAGTCGATCCTCCTGGGGTCTCTAAAGGGTTTGGAGACCTCTGCGGCGAGATCTAGACTGAAAAGTATCCAACTGTGATCAGAGAAGGATCTCTGGTCAGACACTCTCCAGTCCTCCACCCTAAGAATCCCATTGTCGGTTATTAGGGTGATATCAAGGACCTCCTCCCAACCGTCACAGTTCTCCGAGCAGGGGAAATGGAAGGTTGGTGTACTGCCCCTGTTACACACCGATAGATTTGAAGTAATAATAAAATCAAAGAATGACTCACCTCTTTCGTTGATTTCCGAGCTGCCCCAAAGCGTATGCCTTGCATTTGCGTCGCAGCCTATCAACAGGTTGGCTTTCTTTGGTGCTATGGTGTTCGTCAGATGTTGTAGTTCTTCTGGCGGAGCTGATCGGTCGTGAGCCATGTAAGCCGAGGAAATATACACGTTCTCTGCCCCCGCCTGCTCCAGCTTGACCACAACTAGGTCACTGGAACTCAGGTCCGGGCACAGGAAAGCGTGCAGACTCTTCCTCGCAAGAATACATGCTCTAGGTCTATCCTGATCAGCGTCTCCTGTGCTGTGGAATAAATTAAAATATTTGCTTTGGAGCCCTTTGATGGTTCGGTCGCTTCCGACCCAGGGCTCCTGTATTAATGCGATGTCGATGTCTTCCTCTAAGAGGAAGACGAGCAGATTAGCCGAGGCGCACTTCGAGTGCTGCAGATTTATCTGCGTTACCCTCAGCATGATCTGCTTGCGTGGGGGGTTCGTCAGTCCCCGTCGGACCGTCGATCCTCATCTCCTCCAACAGCTCGTTGGCGGCGTCGATTGGATCTAGGTCGTCGTCCGGTTTTGCAGAGCGGAACACTTTTACTTTGGCATTCCTGACTCCGAACCACACTTTATAATCGGCCTTTTTCAGTGCCTCCAGGCACTCCTCGTTTATGCGGAGTAGTACGGGCTGGCTGTTTATCTGAGGTTCCTCCTCCTTGATAACAACCCAGTCGTCCATGGGAATCCCGGGGTTGTGAAGGCGCAGGAAATGGACGAGCTTGTCCTTCTCCATGCGGATCTTCGGCAACCAGATGCGAGCGACCGGTCTCCTGGGAATCTCGTCGTAAGGGATAATCTTGAGCTTAACGCCCTCCCAGGCGTCGCTGATCTTAGCGACGCACGAACCGAGAAAGTCCTTAGAGAACTGGTCCATGCAAGCTATTACGTGGAACCCACGGACCACCTGAGATGAATCAAAGTGGGGAGTGAGTCCCGGGTGTTTGCCTCCGGTTTCCACGAGATGTTCATAGACCATGCCCGACAGCCTGGCCTCAACACTGGTCCACACCTCCAGCGTTAGTTTGCCGCTAGCAGAATTGCCATCCGCCAGCGCCACACGTAAGTGGCTCCTGGCCACGTCGCTGAAGGGTTTCGCAGTTCGTGGCCCGTCGGCTGACGGTTGCTGTACAATTTTCTTCAGATGTTGCTTAGCGTCTGAGCTCTTGCCCACTCTGCTCCGCTTCTTATCTTGTTCGACCTCGTCTTGAGATCGGTTGCGTTTTAGAGCGATGGGCTTCGCCTTCTGCTCGTCAGCCAGGCGTTTGCTGTTGTATTCATCAACAATCGCCTGGTATTTAGCGAGGTCTTTTTCATCCCGCTCGTCGACAGTACCGGCCTCCTTATTCTTAGCAATCTTGCTGAGAATATGCATGGCCTTCTGGTACTGGCTCTTGAGCAGGACACCAGTGGACCTTCGCTTCTTAGCCGGTTTCCGGCGACCGACGTTCTTGTCGGTTTTCGCTTTCGAGGGATCCCCCGACGCTGAGGGTTTCGGGTTAGGAGTACTATGTCTGGTACTCGCTACACCCAGCTTGACGGCAGTGGATTCCAGGCTGGAAACCACTAGTCCGTCTGCCGCCTCGCTCCGGGAGGTCCCTGCGGTTGGTTTCAGCACAACGGTGCTACGGCTGGCACCGAGTGTACTGCTCTCGACGGCTACTGTCTCCTGGCTGGATGCCAGCAGCTCGTCCTCCGATGATGCGCCTGGCATCATCGCCTCCTCTTCTATCGTCGTTTTAGTTTTTTTGTTAATTGAGTCCATGTCTTGGTCCCACGAGTAGTCCGGGAAGAATGTCCACCCTGGCTGGCCCGGCCACCAGGGTAAGGGTCTTATTTGAAACTGAAGGTGCCCAAGGTATTCAGAGTTCGCATACTAAAGACCAAGCTCCCCATTGGCCACGCAGCCCTCGGCGTATGCTGTTCCACCTTGGCTTGGGGTCCTATTAGCACCTTCT